>NC_059122.1:10895421-11079923 GCF_020740685.1 Jaculus jaculus | reverse complement strand
CCCAGGACCCACACTAGCCAGATGCATAAGGGGGCGCACATGCCTGGAGTTCGTTTGCACTGGCTGGAGGCCTTGGTGCACCCATTCTCTCTCTCTCTGTCCATCTATCTGCTCTTTCTCTGTCTGTTGCTCTCAAATAAATAAAAATAAACAAAAAAAATTAACTTAAAAAAAAAACTACTCAGTATGAAGGTGGAAACAAGACACAGGTAGTGATACATGGGAATTCCCCCCACTCCATCCCCTGGAGAGTTCCACGTGAACCTCCTTGGAGCCCTGACCCAGCACCTCAGCTCAGCCTCGTGAACCTGGGCAGCAGCTGAACTGTACTCAGGGGAAAAGAAACTCCGGGAACCATGCTGAGAGATGGAGGCAGGCCAATTCACAACCAAGAGAGAACTTGATCTGCCCCCAGCCACGACTGGGCTGGCATGCCCCCTGAGGTCCATCCTTCAGTGGCATGCTCCCCTTTGCTGCACCAAGAGCTCAGGTAAGGTCTCAGGTCTGGCAGGAGCCAAGAGGCACCAGGCAGCGTGATAGATGTGGTTGCTGGGTTGGGAGTGCTCCCAGGATCCGGGAGAAGGAGGGGTTATTTTTAAGGCAAGAGGAGGGACAGAATATAATGGATGGGTTTTGGGGGTTGGATGGGAAAAGGGAGTGTGTGTGAATCATGGTGAATCAGTACCACAGAAATCTTCCTCTTGGATAATAAACTAATGATCTAAACCTTAATAAGGGTGGGGTAAACCCCTGGCAGAGGTGCCCTGTAGAGGGAGTAGAAAGCTTAATCATAAAACCATGGGCTCTGGATTGTAAATTCCACTGCTAGAACTGGGTAGCCCCCACACAGTGAACTGTTGGTCAGAGAGACTGTGATTCCCTAAACGATGCTGGCCATTGGCAGAACAGTGGTCACCTGCCAGAGCTCAAGGATAAGACCCTATTGCTGAAGATGCCACATCCCGTAGACACGGGACATCAAGAGACCACACTACCCGCAGACATGGGACATCAAGAGATCATACTACCTGCAGACACGGGACATCAAGAGACCACACTACCCATAGACATGGGACATCAAGAGACCACACTACCCACAGACATGGGGCATCAAGAGATCACACTAGCCCTCACAATGTTGGAAAGTGCTGTGTGAGCTGCTGGAGGAATAACAGTCACCAAAAGTGTGAACAAACAGGGATCCGGTAAGGTATGAAGTCAACCAAACAAGATGTACACACCTATGCCAAGTGATACACACCCTGTGCAGGGTGTGTGTGTGAGACCAACTTCTCTCTGATGAGATACGGAGGCACTGGGAAAGAATTCACAGGTGGAACTGAGAAGCAAGGCAGAATCTATGGATAGGCAGATCAGACTCCGGGGTGGAGCCCTCAAAGTCTCTTGAATAATTGCACATCCCCTTTAACACATTCCCTTTAACCCAAGCTGCTCTCATGCCTGGTTGGAGAATCTTTTTTTTTTCTTTTTGTACAGATGACAGTGGATACTGAGGAGAATCAAGATTAGTATTATGACACGCAAATGTGTTCTATTTTTTTTTTTGAGGCATCGTAATCTTCATTTTCAGCAGATCAGTATTATGACATGCAAATCTGCATTCTGTTATTATTTTTTGAGGCATTGTGATCTTCATTTTAAGCAGAAAACAAAAAGACAGCCGACTGCCTGGCATGAGCTGAATCTCCTCTGTAATATCTGCCAGGTCCCAGGAGACGTGACAGGGGAAGTGGCGATGGTTTAAATATGAGTGCTGCTCTTACCGCCAGCCTGACACCCTGCTCTAGGAAGACAGCAGTAGACACCAAGGACACTCAAAACTCATCCAAGCAGAGACTCAGAGTGTACCAGCCACCTGAAACACAACTTCTAAAACTTCATTTGAAGAATTAAAATATATACCCTAGCATGCCCGTTCTCTCTGAAAGAAATAATAATACAAGAAAACTTAAAAAGTATATTTGCAAGCTGGGTGTGGTGGCACACGCCTTTAAACCCAGCCCTCAGGAGGCAGAGGCAGGAGGGTTGCTGTGAGTTTGAGGCCACCCTGAGACTAGTGAAGTCCAGGTTAGCCTGGGCCAGAGTGAGACCTTACCTCAAAAAACCAAAAAAAAAAAAAAGCTTTCTTTTCGTCTCTGATTTCAAATATATATATATATTTCACATATAGCCAGGCATGGTGGAATATGCCTTTAATTCCAGCACTGGGGAGGCACAGGTAGGAGAGAGACCACCCTGAGAATACAGAGTGAACTCGAGGTCAGCCTGGGCTAGAGTGAGTCCCTACCTCGAAAAACCAAAAAAAAAGCTCAACCACACACACTGCCTGTGCACATAGGCAGCAGTTATCCACTCAAAGGCTCAGGAAAGCATCCAACAGGGTGGGGAACCCACTGCCAACAAATACAGCAAACAAAACAACGAAATCTCCATCCTATCTTAAACCACTTTAAGAGTTTTATTTTCTTTCTCATGTAACAGGAAATCTGGAGATAACAAAAATCCAGGACCAGTACACTTTCAGCAGCCGCAAGGCAGACCAGGATCATGGTGGGTTTCCCGTGGCATTTTTCTGTAGACAACGGCTTTGTTTTTCGGGGTCCTCAGACAGATCTCTTTACACTAGGTTTCAGATCTGCCTGCAAGGTGACAAATGGGAAGACGGAAGAACAACACGTGGAAAGAATCCTGATGAACAGACCCCCACTTCTCAAGAACTCCCCCCCTCCCCCCAGAAATCAACACAGAGGGCCTCTGCCAGGGGCACGGGCCATGGCGCAGTACTAGCTGAAAGAAAACCTGTAAGAGTTTTTTTTTTTTTTTTTTTCGAGGTGGGGTCTCACTGTAGCCTAGGCTGACTTGGAATTCAGTATGGAGTCTCAGGGTGGCCTCGAACTCACGGCGATCCTCCCACCTCTGCCTCTCCGAGTGCTGGGATTAAAAGTGTGTGCCACCACACCCACCTGTGAGAGAATTTTTTAAATGACGCACTGTGTTCGTCTGACAGAAGCTGGATTCTTGGGATGTGGAAGAAACTAGAGGTCTATGTCATTCTGGTCTGGGAAGAAAGCCATGAACCAGTGGGTCCAGGTAAGAGGATGCATGCCAGGCTCCCACCACAATGCAGTTGATAGACACTGGAACATACCCACATAACCCCGTGCATAATATTAACACAGTTCTCAATAGAGCACTGGTCAAGCAGGTTCCCCCCAAAGAAATTAAGACCGAACAGGAATGAAACCATAGTACAATGCACTATATGTTTTGTTTCTTTGAGGTAGGGTCTTACTGTAGCTCAGGGCTGACCTGGAACTCACTGCAGTCTCAGGGTGGCCTCGAACTCACAGCCACCCTCCTACCTCAGACCCCCCGAGTGTGGCAATAAAGGCGTGCGCCACCACGCCTGGCATATGTTATCTTTTATAAGGAAGCCTCAAGATTGTTCAGAGGAGTACTGCGTCCAAAAACAAAGACGAAGAAAATGAAGAATTGGAGTTTCTTTTCATGGCGAGATACAGGTGAGTACAGTCCTATACTGACAGGTGAGGAGACCGTGACTAAAATCATTTCTACAATGCAATTATGAGCAGTACTCACCATTCCCAGAGAGAACTCCACTGATTGTTTTCCAAAGGTGTAAAAAAAAAACCCAAAAAACAAAACTTGTAGTGTGAGTGCTCACAGATACTGTAGATTGTAACTAAGGAACAAATGAGATTATTCTCCTGGTATTTGGCAGAATCCCTGGTGTCTTTCTTACAAATACCAGTAGCACCTCTCCCTGTTCCAAAACACAAATATGGCTCCAGGCATTGTGAAGTGTCCTCTCGACGTGGAAATCATGTGGGGTTGAGAACCGCTGCTGTTGATTGAAGTTTGGCAATGCAGTTTTGTAAACAGCATGAATCATAGGCTTTGAAGGCCACGTAAGGTTTCTCTGTTAAATGGAACGACCTCAGCGTGGAGAGCCACGGAAAAATATAGACAGGTGGACAGTTTATTCACCTGTTTTTACAGACTTTCCCACATTGCTTGCTTCGTAGATTTTTCTTTTGAGTGTGGTTATCTTTTGTGAGGAACAGCGGGAAACCAAGAAAGATTTCCCTAGTCACTTTATTGACGGGAATTAACTCTGGTGTTCATAGAGATGAGAAATATTGCTGATTTTTTTGAGGTAGGGTCTCACTCTAGCCCAGGCTGACTTGGAATTCACTATGCAGTCTCAGGGTGGCCTCAAACTCATGGCCATCCTCCTACCTCTGCCTCTTGAGTGCTGGGATTAAAGGCATGTGCCACCATGGCTGGCTGTTGAAGTAACTTGTTTTTTAATATTTTTTTTAAAAATATTTTATTTATCTGATGGTGGGGGGGAGAGAGAATATGAACATGAATGAATGAATGGGCACGCCAGGGCCTCCAGCTGCAGCCAACGAACTCCAGATGCATGCGCCCCCTTGTGCATCTGGCTAACGTGGGTCCTGGGGAATGGAACCAGGGTCCTTTGGCTTCCCAGGCAAACGCCTTAACAGCTAAGCCATTTCCCCAGGCCTGAAGTAATTTTTAACATTAAATGCTGAGCTGGGGTTTCTCTCTTTTAAGTTCTTGTGTGTTTGGGAACCTGATGTATGTGGAACACTTCCCATCCCAGATGCAATTCCCCCCCCCCCCCCCCCCAACAGCATGAATCCTCCAGATATCCCACAGTGATGAAAGCCAAGTCGTCGTCTTCTCTGTTCACGCACAGGCTGAATCTCCCGACGTCCCGTGCACTGTGCGTGCTCTGCGGGGTGGGCTCTAGGATGACTTCTGCCTTCCTCCCTCCCACCACGCGTGCGTGCCCACAATGATGACAGCCAAATCGTCTCCTCCGCCCGTGCACAGGCTGACTTTCCTGATGTCCCTGCACGCTGTGCGTGCATTGTGCAGTCGGCAGGGTGGCCTCTCTGCCTTCCTCCCCCTCTCCACGCGTGCGTGCTCACGATGATGACAGCCAGCTCGTCTTCTCCGCCCACGCACACGCTGAGTTTCCTGATGTCCCTGCACGCTGTGCGTGCATTGTGCAGTCTGCAGGGTGGCCTCTCTGCCTTCCTCCCCCTCTCCACGCGTGCGTGCTCACGATGATGACAGCCAGGTCTTCTCCGCCCACGCACACGCTGAGTTTCCCGATGTCCCTGCACGCTGTGCGGGCATTGTGCACTCTGCAGGGTGGCCTCTCTGCCTTCCTCACCCTCTCCACGCGCGCGTGCTCACAATGACGAAGCCAAGTCGGGGGCTCTCGGGTAACTCCCGCCTTCCTCACCCCCACCACGCGTGCATGCTCACGATGACGACAGCCAAGCCGTCTTTGGTCCGTGCACGGTGCGCTCGGCAGGGGAGGGCTCTCGGGCGACTCCCGCCTTCCTCGCCCACTCCCCCGCACCCCCCTCGGCACGCTGCGCGTCCTCGGGTGAGGCCAGCGCTCACTGCAGCCTCCTGCACGCCGCCGAGGCGAAGAGCTTCTCGCCGCCGCGGTGCGTCTTGGCGTGGCTGCGCAGGGACGAGTGGTCGCTGAAGGCCTTGCCGCACGCCAGGCACTCGTAGGGCTTCTCGCCCGTGTGGATCCGGCGGTGCACGGTGAGGTTGGAGCCGATGCTGAAGGCCTTGCCGCAGTGCTCGCACTCGTACGGCTTCTCGCCCGTGTGGCTGCGCAGGTGCGTCTTGAGCGTGGACTGGTTGCGGAAGGCCTTGCCGCACTGCCGGCACTCGGCGCGCCGGCGGACCAGGTGCACGCTCGCGTGCCGCCGGCGCGACAGGTAGTCGCCGAACACCTTGCCGCACGCGGCGCACTCGTAGCGCCGCTCCCGCGTGTGGATCTTGCGGTGCGCCGTGAGGTTGGAGCTGGCGCCGAACGCCTTGCCGCACACGTCGCAGCCGTACGGCCGCTCGCCCGTGTGCGAGTTCATGTGCGTGCGCAGCACCGACTGGTTGCGGAAGGCCTTGCCGCAGCGCGCGCACTCGGCCGGCTTGGGGGCCGCGGCGTGCGCGCGGCGCGCGTGCCGGCGGCGCGAAGGCAGGTCGGCGAAGGGCTGCCCGCACTCCTTGCACGCGTACGTCTTGGGCGCCGCGTGGCCCTTGCGGTGCAGGTTGAAGTTGGACTTCCAGCGGAAGGCGCGGCCGCACTGCGCGCACGCGTACGGCTTCTCGCCCGTGTGGTTGCGCGCGTGCTCCTTCAGGTGCGACGGGTGCTGGAAGGCCTTGCCGCACTGCGCGCACGCGTACGGCCGCTCGCCCGTGTGCGTGCGCCGGTGCGCCACCAGGTGGCAGCTGCGGCCGTACGCCTTGCCGCACTCGCCGCAGCGGTACGGCCGCTCGCCCGTGTGCACGCGCGCGTGGGCGCGCAGCGCCGGCAGCGTGCGGAAGGCGCCGCCGCACTGGCCGCACGCGAACGGCTTGTCCGGCAGGTGCGTGCGCGCGTGGCTGCGCAGCGCCGACGGGTCGTTGAAGGCGCGGCCGCAGTCGCCGCACGCGTACGGCTTCTCGCCCGTGTGGATGCGCTGGTGGCGCGTGAGCGACGCGCTCGTGGTGAAGGCCTTCTGGCACTGCTGGCACGCGTGCATCTTCCTGCCCGCCGCGCCCGGGGGTGGGGGCGGCGGCGGCTGCCCCGGCAGGCGGGCGCCCGCGCGGAGCGCCTCCAGCAGCTGGGCGTACTGGGCCGATCGCTGCCCCAGAGCGGAGGGTTCCTGTTGGGTTAACACAGGAGAGCTCACTGCTACTTCCTACAATTTTTTTTTTCTTGGGCATGATTACCTAACATTCTGTATCGATCGAATCCAAGGGCCTTGCGTGTGCTTTACCGTAAGGTCACAACCTTGTGCAATCCTAACTGTGAGAGACCAAATATAACCATTTTAAGTAAAAAAAAAAAAAAAAGGACCAGGTCTGACTTAGATAAGACAACGAGCCAGCCAATGTGCTGACCTTTTGCTTCTGTAAACTTGGCTTGCTTAGTTGCTGCTTTTCCCCCTAACGTTTCCGAGGAATCTCCAAGGATATTGCAGAAACACTCCACTGGGTGGGGGAGGGGGGAATGGACTCTGACCACCTGCTTACGTAAGAAACTGAAGAATGTCCACTTCAAGGACAATGGAGATGACTTCATCTGCCTGGAGTGGCCCTAGCTCCTGCCCCCAACTTCCTGAAACCCCAAGCCAATCAGAACTGTTTAAATCAACCAATCAGGTATCTATCCCCTACTTCTTTGTTCAAATTCCTATATGAACCCCTTCCCCCAAAAGAAAGGGGCTCTCTCCCTCACTACTGCTGTGCCGGGCTGTGGGGACGGAGCCCAGGCCTAGGCTTGCAATAAAGAAACCTGTTGCTTTTACATTCGAGTGTCTCAGCTTCTGTGGCGGTTCTCTGGGTGACTCCTGGGTGATTGGGGGACTTGGCTCCTGGTCAGGGGTCTTGGCACAACAACTGTGCTCTAATTATTCAGGCTGACCTGGAATTCACCATGGAGTCTGAGGGTGGCCTCGAACTCACAGCAATCCTCTTACCTCTGCCTGGAATGAAAGGCATGCGCCACCATGCCTGGCTCTCAGTATTATTTTTTAACCCTGAAACATTTGAAAAACTAGAAACACATTATTCTGAATGACGATGTCCTGATCTGCAGTGCAAAGGTGTTATGCTTACCTCATTTGAGCTCTCTCAAAGAAAAAAGGTAGTTGTAAATGGTGGTGAGACCTATAACTCCAATCCTCTGGAGGCTGAGGAATTAAGACAGCAAGACCCTGCCTCAAAACACTTGAAGAAACGAAAGGTGTTATGTGCGCTACATTCGTGGACAATTTTAAATGTGCGTATTAAGGGGAAAACAAGTCTTTTCTGTCAGACTACAGTGGCTTCACTTGGGCCTTATTCTAGGATTACATCAGCTCACCATCCTGCTGAAGTAATTTCCACACTTCCTCGTTCTTAGTCTATTCAGAACTGATTACGCTACCTTTCTCTTTAGCCAGTCAAGACTTAGACTGTTACGCAAAACTCCAGGCAAGAGTGAGGCCCAGTGTTCTTGCCCTGTGTTCGGATAACAGGCAGGGTAGAGCAGGCCCTGCTCTTCAGGCCTCAGAGATGCCTGGCACCCTTTTGCTGAAGGAATGTGCCTCTTGAGTGTCTTTGACGCTGACTGGGGTGGAGAGAAAACGGGGAGGAGTTCAATTCATTTCTAACATGGTGTTATTTTTTAATCATAATCCAACCTTCTAATTACATTCTCTCGACCTTCCTCCCCGGCCTTATCTTCCCAACTAATCCCCTTTCTGCTTTGATGTCTCTCTGTTTTCCATGTGCATGGGCACAGTTGAGGGATTACTGTGTGGGTCTCACCAGTGGCTGTGCCAACTGCAGAAAACGTCTCCTGTTTGACCCTGCGCCACCACGTATCATGAGGTGCAGGGCCTCGTGGCCTCCACCGTCACCTATGATTCACTGAAGCGAAGGTGAGAACAGCCACTGTGTTGTCATGAACGCCACGATCATGTCAGGCCTGGGTGACAACACTCTTCCCCACTCTCCGGCTCTGTCATTTTTTCCACCCTCTCTTCTTCATTGCTTCCCGCGACTGTCACAAAACCCGTTTTTGCATGCAGACTTGGCCCACTGTTTTAAAATTAAACTGAGAGGCTGGAGACATGGCTTAGTGGTTAAGGTGCTTTCCTGCAAAGCCTGAGGAGCATGTTTGCCTCTACAGATCCCGCATTAAGGAGAGGCAAGCACATGGTTGCACATGCCCACTAGGTGGCACAAGAATCTGGAGTTTGATTGCAGTGGCTGAGGCCCTGGTGTGCCAATTCTCTCTCTCTCTCTCTCTCTCTCTAAAAAAATAAATAATTAGCTGGGTGTGGTGGTGCATGCCTTTAATCCCAGCACTTGAGAGGCAGAGGTAGGAGGATCTCTGTGAGTTCGAGGCCACCCTGAGACTACATAGTGAATTCCAGGTCAGCCTGGACCAGAGTGAGACCCTACCTCAAAAAACCAAAAAATAAAAAATAAACTGAGCCTCAACATTCAAGTTAAAGAAATATTTATGTATCAGAACCCTAAGCAAAGAAATCTGACTCTAGATTTAGGGTCTTCCCTAAATTGACAATACAGGGACTCAACATAGTACATTCTACATGGATATTTTAGCCAAACCTCAGCTCCAAACAAAATACCTGCACCTAAAATGAAGATGTACATGTTTTTAAAAATCACAATTACCTAGATAATCCACCAAAAATAAATGAATAAACAAATAAATAAGCAAGTTGGGCTTGGTAAGCATGCCTTTAATCCTAGCACTTAGGGAGGCAGAGAGGTAGGTGGATTGCTGTGTTTGAGGCCACCCTGAGACGACATAGTGAATTCCAGGTCAGCTTGGGCTAGAGCGAGACTCGACCTCAAAAAATCCAGATAAATAAATTAATTAAATAATCCTAAATACATACCACACTGCATTGTTTTTTTTTCCCCCCTGGGGGAGGCAGGGGGTTGAGGTAAGGTTTCATTCTAGTCCAGGCTGACGTAGAACTCACCCCGTATCCCTACACTGGCCTCAAACTCATGGTGATCCACCTACCTCAGCCTCCCAAGTGCTGGCATGAAAGGCGTGCGCCACCGCACCCAGCTTGTGTGTGCTGGGTTTTACAGGTAAGTCTAGTGAAAATTTAAAGCACACACAAGGGCTTTCTACACAGATAATACACTAAGCCATCTTACACAAGGAACCAAGCACCTTTTCACTGTGGTCTCCCCAGGAATGCCTGGAGCTGGTTTCCCAAAGGCATGGAAGGGTGACAGCAGTCTGCATCGTTTAGTTCTATTTCTTCTCGGAGAGGCCAGTTAACTTGATTTTGGGTGAGCTGTTTTCCCAATTATGGCTGCCCTGGCCTCCTAGACCTCTCGAATGTGCAAGGTGCAGAGTTATCCTGTGGAAATCTTACCGCTGTCACACCACTGGAGACCTCCTTCCCGAAAATGCCTTCCATAAGAATGGGCCACTTGGCTTTCCACGGAGTCTCCCAATCTGAAACAAGTTGGAAATTTGACTTGTTGTAAGAAGAAAACAATCGCACGACAGGCCCAAAACAGATGGACTTCATTGTTAATACTAACCATACGCAAAGACAGTGTAAAAAGGAAAGACGTATCAGAAAAATATTTGGAAGAAATCTATGTCAGCCCAGTCTGACCCTGACAAGTAAGTGTCCAACCAGGAGGGTCCAGTGTCAAAGGACTGATTAGTCACAGAGCCTCAGGATGTCATACTCAAAACACAGGAACACAAGGGATGAAAGGGCCTATGAAAAAATGGACAAACATTAAAACAGAATACTTTTTAATTTTTGGGGTGACACTATCTAAATGTACCTCCATGCTAAGATTTGGAGGTCATTGGTACCCCGAAGTTCATCTTGTCCTCGGGGTGGTGATATGGAGAAATGAAACATTTTAAGAGGCAGGGGCTGGTTGTGAAGTCCTTAGGTCACTGCTGGCTGTGACCCAAGATGGGATCAATGTTTCCAGTTTTGGCCTCAGAATGAGTCACTTCCGGTAAGAATGAGGCCTATGTTATACGGATAGGGACCGTGGCACATGCTTACAATCCCAGCACTTAGGAGGCATAAGAACCACAAGCTGGAAGACAGAGACCCTCCCTTCTCAAAAACAAAAAAGAAAAAATTACACAAGCCATTACAAAAACACCAAGACTTAGCTAGGCGTGGTGGAGCACACCTTTAATCCCAGCACTGGGGAAGCAGAGGTAGGAGGATTGCCGTGAGTTCGAGGCCACCCTGAGACTACATAGTGAATTCCAGGTCAGCCTCAGCTAGAGTGAGACCCTACCTCAAAAAACACCACCACCAACAACAACAACAAACAACAGCAACACTGGCTTTTCCTTAGTTTTTTTTTTTCTTGTTGTCTCACTAAGTAATCCCTCTCTTAAAATGCTCATAGCATATTGCCATCTGCCACGCGGCTGGGAGGCCCACACTAAGGCTTGTGTCTGTGATTAAACCTCACACCCAGTCCCCAGCTGGCGGGACCTTTGCTGGAGCTGGTGCTGCCGAGGAGACTGCCCCTTCTGCCACGTTCTCTCCGTCCTCCCTCCCGATCTGGAGATGTGACACCTGTCTGTCTGCTCCCGTCACGTGTTCCCTGCCATTATGAAACCTCTCAAAATGTTAAGCGGGGAAATAGGTCCTTCCCTTCCGTACACTGCCTCTGGGTCAGCTACTCTGTCCCACTATGTTGTCCAGCATGGACAGTTTTGCTGCAGAAACAGGAACAGAGCACTCCCTCCACTCTCATCACTGACCATAGCTGTCAAGTTACTTTTGGGGCTGGGGAGATGTCTCAGGGGGTAAAGTGCTTGTCCTACAAGCGTGAACTGGACTTCCAGCACTCAAGTGAATCCTGGGCGGGTGGGGCATGGTGGCGCATCTGTAGCCCTAAGACTCCGGAGTAAGAGGAAAGGGACAGCCGGCCAGCGACATTCTCTGAATTTGTGAGCTCTGAGTTCAAGTGACATCCCGCTTCAGTGAAATAAAATGGAGAGCAACTGAGGAAGACACCTACCTCAACCCTTGGCCTCCACGCATGTACACCATACACACACACACACACACACACACACACACACACACACACACAGGCAAAAGTAAAAAGAACACTCCCCCCCACCACATACAAAAAAAGCCCTGGTGCCCACCCACCTGAACAAGCTCCGTGCTGAATGCCTTGCTCCTCTGCCCTTGGCTCTTCCTGCTCCAAATGTGAGATGAGACTGGGCTTACCAACCTGGTACCCTACTCGTGGGGAAAGACACAGGTTGAAGGAGGACCACAAAGAGGACAGCCATTCCATTACACTGGAATCAACACAGGAGCAACAAAATGAGGGTGTCACATTTCTAAGGAACACAGTAAAAATCTCTCATAAGAAACCCAAACCAGGGCTGGAGAGATGGCTTAGTGGTTATGGCATTTGCCTGTGAAGCCTAAGGACCCAGGTTTGATTCCCCAGTATCCACATAAGCCAGATGCACAAGGGGGCACGTGTGTCTGGGAGTCTGCACTGGTTAGAGGCCCTGGTACGGCAATTGTTTCTCTCTTTCAAATAAATATATAAATAATAATAATAAAATACGTACCCCTAATAGGGATTCTTTTTTTTTTTTTAAGTGGTGCTGGGGGGGCGCTGAGGGGATGGTTTAGCGGTTAAAGGCACTTGCTTGCAAAGCCTGCTGGCTTGGGTTTGATTCCCCAATATTCATGTAAAAACCAGATACACAAAGTGGCATACATATCTGATCCCCCCCACCCCCCCCATGGCAAGAAGCTCTGATGTGCCTGTTCTCCCCACACGCTCTCCCTCCTTACAAATAAATAATATTTTTAAAAGTGGTGCTGGGGATGGATCCAAAGACGTCACACGTGCTAGAAAGGCACTCTACCAACTGAGCTACACTCTTAGCCCAAGAATGGGGACTCCTAAATCTCAGCAACGTATGCCAAGCTCAGATACACACTTGAGAACCCCCCAAGGCGGCCTGGGAGGGCGGGGAGTTCTCAGCTACCCCGCCTGGCTACGGAAGCCCTTACCCAGGGACGTCAGGTTGCTATAGTTCTCCAGCATCACGTCCTTGTACAGTCTCCTCTGGGAGGAGTCCAGCAGGGGCCACTCCTTCTCGGTGAAGTCCACGGCGACATCCTGGAACGTCACGGACTCCTGGAACAGCAGACATATTCTGGGCCAGTGAGCAGCCAGCCCCTGGTGCTCACAGGAAGATGGCAGAGATGGAAGGCTAGGCATGAGTAGACCTCACGTACAGCCTTCAGGGGCCCTGCTGAGGGCCTTGGCATCCGTGGCAGAAGCTGGCCCTCAGCCTCAGACTGTATCCCGGCGCGTTGCTTTGAGTGCAGCTCTGACGAGGGAGGAAACTGCTTTTCCACTTCTAGCCTGGCCCAAGACCTCCGATCACCTCCCCTCTGCCTCTGGTGCTGAGTTTGAGCAGACCAGAGCACTATGCAAGCATGAAGAAAAACCCCTGCTTCATAAACCTCTTCCTCGTCCTTCCCCTATACCAGGACAGCAATCCCACCATCCTTGGCCTGTTACAGCCCTGATCAGGCATCTGCTGGCCTGGATAAAGATCTTCTGAATGAACCCCAACATGCTGCAGCCAATGGCGGGGTCACTCGACAGAGGACGCTGAGAACTTACGTACCTGAGAAGAAATACCGGATGGTGCTGGAGGCTCCAGGCTGTGGTAAGCAAACAGATCCATGTTCTGAGCATGGGTATGGTATTTGGAAGGAAGGAGAACCACCTCCTGGGGACCTGTGAGGTCCTGCGTGGATCCGGCTAGAGGAGAACACAGATCCTTGAGAACCAACTGGCACTCAGGAACCACGCATGTCCACATGCCCCTGGCTTATAAGCAAGTCCGACTGGACCTGTTCCGCTCAAGCACACAGGAGGGTTTTAGGGATACACCCCCATGAGCAGAAATACTCAGGTCAAGTACCCTGTGTCTGAAATTCTCAAGATCATGTTTGCATCCAGATTACTTTTTTCAAGTTTTTTTTTTGTTTTGTTTTTTTAAGGTAGGGTCTCACTCTGGCCCAGGCTGACCTGGAATTCACTCTGTATTCTCAGGGTGGCCTCAAACTCACGGCAATCCACCTACCTCTGCCTCCCGAGTGCTGGGATTAAAGGCATGTGCCACCACGCCCGGCTTTTGTTTTTTCAAGTTTTGACATCTTAACATCTACATGCAATATCCTGGGTGGGTTGAGCCTACTATACTCACACACAAAAAAATTGTTTCTGCTATAGTTCTATATACATAGCTTAGGTATTTTTTAGGTCACAGATTCTGATGGGGGGTCAGGTGTTAAAAATTTTCCACCGTGGCATCATGTCTAACTCAGGAAGTACCAGATTCTGGGTTTTCCGATTAGGGGTGATCTGCCCACACACACTGTGCACATGGCCAGCTTGTACACGAAGAAATCAACACTCCACGAGGTGAGGCTGTTACCTTGCTTGGGTTTTGTCAAGACAATGAGTGGGCAACACAGGACTACTACTTATCACTAACGCCTTCTTCATACCAACTATGCCAATGTTCTAGTGTGCCCAAACCCAGGGATCCCGAGTCGGTCAGTCACATGGGTAACTAACTTCTCCTGCCGTCCGGCTCGGCCAGCCTGGCTTTGCAGCCCTCCACGGACAAGTCCCTTTACCAAACCAACAGGGCAGGACACATTTCTGAAGATGGGAAACAGACTTACCAAGTGTGGGAGACAGACCGAGGGTGGCCATCCTAGGCGAATGATAGTTACTCTGGCCAAGCGTTAAGGCGCTGGGAGAGCCACAAAGTCCTCTTCTCTCACGGGACTCTCCCAGCTAGCATCTGGGACAAGTGAAAGGGAACCGAGGGGGAGTCGGGGGCTGGCCCTCTCTCCTGCTTCTTGAGGAAAACTTTCTAAGTTTTGTCGCTCGACATTTCCTTTTCAAAGGGACCTCAGGCCGGGCCTTCACTCTGTGAACGATTTCTCTGATGCTGGTTTTTTATTCATTTTGGCCAAACTTCCAAGCAACATGGTAGATGTTGTCTGCTCTGTTTCAAGTGTTTCTCAGTGCAATCCCCAACCAGTGCTTCTTCTCAGATACATGAGACTGCAGAGTCCCAAGACAGGACAACTATGTCCAATGCCTGCAGCGCTGCCTCGGGTTCTCTTCCTGGGAGTAAAGGTGTGCACCACTACGCACAGCCAGACTCAAAACAAAAGAACTTAAAAAAAAAAAAATTAATTAGTTTATTTATTTGAGAGAGAGAGGGAGAGGCAGATAGATAGATAATGGGCACATCAGGGCCTCTAGCCACTGCAGACAAACTCTAGATGCATGCACCACCTTGTGTATCTGACTTACATGGGTCCTAGAAAATCGAACTTGGGTCCTTTGGCTTTGTAGGCAAGTGCCTTAACCGCTAAGCCATTTCTCCAGCCCAGACTCAAAACTTTACACATGCAATTACTTTAAAAATCATAACACATGGGCCAGAGGGATGGCTTAACGGTTAGGGTGCTTGCCTGCAAAGCCAGAGGACCCACGTAAACCAGATGCACAAGGTGGCACATGCACCTTGAGTTCGTTTGCAGTGGCTGGATGCCCTGACATGCCCATTATCTCTCTCCTCCTCCTCTCTGCCTCTTTTTCTCTCTTGCTCTCAAATAATAATAATAACTATTATTATTATTTAAAACGAACAAGGAAGACATATCTCAAGTGAAAGGGAAGGAGAGGCTAAACATCCTAAGGTTGTGCTGTGAGTGACCGGCTCCCACACATACAATTTTTAAAAAGGTGAGCCAGACTTGGTGGCGCATGCCTTTAATCCCAGTACTCGGGAGGCAGAGGTAGGAGGATCACGAGTTCAAGGCCAATCTGAGACTACAGAGTGCAAGGCTGCACATGACCACTAGGCGGCGCACGTGTCTCAAGTTTGCTTGCAGTGGCTGGAGGCCCTGGCAAGCCAATTCTCTCTTCCTCTCTTTCACTCTCTAAAATTTTTTTTTTTTAAAAAAAGAACAACAATGAAAAACTGGTTCTTAGCTAACCTTGAACATGTCTCAAGGATGGCAGAGGAAAGGATCCTTGGAGGCAACTCAGGAGCAGAAGCTCTGAAGTAGCATCTTCGATGGACATCCCACAAACACCCAGGCAGGAAGGGAAAACCAGGAACTCAGGAAGCCTGGCTAGCTGGTCAAAGCAGAGTGTGGAAGAAATCTGGAATACTCCCCAAGAAGGGGGCATTTCTGTAACACATAGAGAATCACGCAGTGTCAAGAGCATTTGCCAGGTAGGGAATACAGCTCAGCAAAACAGCATTTACCTATCATGGTTGGGGCCCTAGGTTTAAACCTAAGTAATGAAAATAATAATAATAATAATAATAGTAGCTGGGCATGGTGGTGCACACCTTTAATCCCAGACTCGGGAGGCAGAGGTAGGAGTATTGCCGTGAGTTCGAGGTCACCCTGAGACTACATAGTGAATTCTAGGTCAGCCTGGGCTAGAGTGAGACCCTACCTCAAAAGAACCAAAATAAATAAATAAATTTAAAAAATAATAATAAACTTAGGCTCAAGAAGTATCAATAACACTCAGGAGACAGAGGAAAGAGGGTCACAGTGAATTCAAGGCCAGCCTGGGTTACAGTGAGACCCTACCTCAGGGACAAAAGGAAAAAAAAAAAAGAAGAAGAAGAAGAAGAAAAGAAAAAGTAACAAAAAACACAGAGAGACAAATTTCCAGTGTCTCACTCAGATGGATATAATAAAGAAGTGTTGGAAAAAATGTTTCCACGTGTTTAAAAAAGTTTGCACGATGTGCACTTTCCTGAGGCCAAGGGGCGAAGCCCTGACTTGTCCTCATGGAGAAGAACTACATAGGATCAACGTACACAGGCGAAAGGACAAGTGTTCCCGGGTACTCTGTGACCTTCAACCTCCCCAGACCTGTGCTCTCCTCATTTGGTGAGGAGCTGCGGTGCGGAGGGCCTTCTCCACCCGTGACCGTCATGGGATGTACCTGGACGGGAGACCGGGCACAGCCATTGGCTCCTCCATAGCCCTACGTTCTCCCAGGAGACACCAGCTCACACAGCTGCAGGCAGCCTCGGAGGACGCGGCTTCGCATTCTCAATAAAGGGAACTGGAAACTGGAATCCAACTGTGTATCAAAGACAGCAGAACAGTGCAGCTCTGTGATGGTGACCACCTCCTATGCAATGGGAATAAAATGTGAAAATAAATAAAAAAACGTTTGACATTCTTGGACTTTAAAAAATTTATTTGCAAGCAAAGAGAGAGAGAGGAGACACACGCTGACAGAATGGGCGTTGCCAGGGCCTCCGGCCACTGCAAACGAACTACAGGTGCATGCACCACCTTGTGCATACGGCTTACGTGGGTCCTGGGGAATCGAACCTGGGTCTTTTTGCTTTGACTGCAAAGCTGAAGGATCCAGGTTCGATTCCCCAGGAATCGTAAACCCACGTAAAGCCAGATGCATACGGGGGGGGTGCATGCATGTGGAGCTCGTGTGCTGCGGCTTGGAGACCCTGACGCGCCCATTCTCCCTCTCCCCCCGACCCCCAGGACTCCAAAGACACTGCCAGGCTTCCTGGTCCCCCCAACACACGCCCTGGGCTCCCCGGCTTACCGCACTAAAGGTGAGAAATAGGGAGGAAGGATGAGAGCAGTTCACGCAAAAGGTCCTGGGCAGAGAACCGTGCCCAACGGGGAGGAGGGAGCAGGCCTCCCATGTGTACCCATGCGTGCTGCTGCGCTCGCCTCCCGACAGCAATGGCTTCGGCTTCGCTTCCGCCTCCCAAAGTCCCCGCAACCTCATTGGACGGCCCTGACGCGGAAGGGGGCGCGCAGAGCACTTTGGGAAATGTAGTTCGCAGGCGCGGAGCATCATGGCGGCGGAGGCCCAGTGGGAAATCCTCGCCAACCTGATCTTTGGCTCCGTCTCTAAACCGGAAATCCGGCCGGGGCCAAATAGACCTTGGCGAGGAAAAGTGAGTGGAATCTGTCGATAGAACGTATTCCCCCCCAAATCTTAATTGTCCCACTATCCTGTAGGTGGGGTGTGTCTTCACTTTTCTTCTCGTTTCGCAACCCTTCAGCGTCTGATAGCAGCGACTCTTCCTCGCTTTGAAGACAATGTATAAAATCACTGCCTTCACATTTCCAGATATAGCCTCCATCTGTACCCCAAAAGCCAGGCTGCTAAGACATTCCTTACTTGGATGCAATATATTATATATATATATATACATACACACACACACACACACCACACACACATATATGTATGTATATACATATATATACACATATATACGTACATACATATATACATATATATGTATATATGTATACACACACACACACACACACACATATGGCCAGACTGTTACCGCATTCCTTTCTTAGATACTGCGGTAGTTTGAATAGATGGCTCCTAATATATTCAGTGTTTTATTAGTTTCTAGTTTGCATCTGCAGCCATCTGGCTGGGCAGATCTTAAGGTATGGTGGTAGGTTTGAGATTTCAATCTAAAGATATGCAAAGTGTGCCTAGCTGGAGTTCCTGAAGGGTGCTGTGCTTGTGGCTTTTGGCTTGTGCTTCTCTCTCTCTGTTTGGGCCTGTGAAGGCAGGCCAGCTTCTTCTGCCATTATGGAACTTCCCCTGGATCTGTAAGCTTCAATAAATATCCCTTCCTCCATAACTGTGCTTGGTCTGGAAGTTCATCTCAGCGAAAGCAGTCTGGTACAGATAGTTTATTTAAAAAAACAAAAAACAGTAAAATGCTGAAAATCAGCTGGGCATGGTGACGCATGCCTTTGATCCCAGCACTTGGAAGGCAGAGGTAGGAGGATCCCAGTGAGTTTGAGGCCAGCCTAAGACTACACAGTGAAATCCAGGACAGCCTGGGCTAGAGTGAGACTCTATCTTGAAAAAAAGAAAAAAAAAGGCTGAAAATCATATTGTGACACCCACCTCATTCTCAAATAATAGTGACTCTGTCTTTTTGATTGTCCATTTCAAACCCAGTGTTCTTTGCAAAACAAAACAAACAAAAACAGCTTTGCCCGAAAGGGGCTAGTAGCAATTTATTTTGAGCCAAATATAAATGACCATTACTCGGAAACGCCAGTTCAGGCTGTCACTAAAGACATGTTTATTCTATGGTGGAAGTGGTAATGTGAGAACTTACTAGTCACAGAAGAAAGACAGTCAGAAATGAGGGCCAGATATATTGGAGGGAAATAAAGACAGGCAAGTTTAACAGCAAAGCAGGGAAAATCCACTGTATGTCCCTTAAGCCTCATGACTAAAGTTTAGATTTTATGAACTCTTTTATTTTTTGAGGTAGGGTCTCTAGCTCAGTCTGACCTGGAATTCACTCAGTAGTCTCAGGGTGGTCTTGAACTCACACCAATCCTCCTACCTGTGCCTCCTGAATGCTGGAATTAAAGGCGTACGCCACCACACCTGGCAGATTTTATGAACCCCAGCTCTGCTTCATACTGGCTCCTCCTGAATTTCTTTCCATGGTTTGGACAAGACTCCAGGTTGCCTGAGTGTGGATCTGAGTCTCCATTATTTCTACTGATGACAGTTATCTCTCACTTCTGTCATCCAGAATGAACAGTGAGCAATACATACAGCAGATGGTGTCTGGCTAAATGTATATACTGTGCTCATCAAACTGCCCAGTAAGCACTTCCCTTAATGTTCATACCCTTATATTAATTCTACTCTCACTTTTGGTTAGAGAACCGTATCTTTTCAGATGACAGGGACCTTGTCATGACTCAGAAGGCACCATGGTGCTAAGAAGTGACAGAGGAGTGCTCAGCACTGCAATATCTCTATCACACTTTCCAAGGCTCAGGATGGCAGAAAAAATGTAAGAACCAAAGGAAGGGTAGGACTCCTTACAACATGCTCCTCCATACACAAAATGGCCTGGATATCCATGACCTCACAGTGCCTGACACTACCTACACAAGGCCATCATAATTGGAGAAAAAGTTGATGACATCAACATAAAAAAGAGACAGAATGAGAGGGGGAGGGGACATGATGAAGAATGGAGTTTCAAATGGGAAAGTTGGGGGGGGGAGGGAATTACCATGGGATATTGTTTATAATCATGGAAGTTGTAAACCAACAAACAAACAAATACAGCAGAAAGAAGTGATAAGTGTACAGTTCGGCAAGGAAAGTAACATGAGTGAATTCAAAGGTGCAGGCAATGTGGGTATGAAAGCAGATGTAATTATTATTAGACATTGGTCCTGTAGCGCACGCCTTTAATCCCAGCACTTGGAAAGCAGAGGTAGGAGGATTGCTGTGAGTTCGAGCCCTCCCTGAGACTATGTAGTAAATTCCAGGTCAGCCTGGGCTAGAGTATGACCCTAGAACTCTAGCAGTTCCAGAGTTTCGGGTCTGATGTTAAGGTCTTTAATCCATTTGGACTTAATTCTTGCGCATGGAGAGAGAGAAGAATCTATTTTCATCCTCTACAGATACATATCCAGTTTTCCCAGCACCATTTGCTGAAGAGGCTGTCTCTTCTCCAATGAGTATTTTTGGCATTTTTATCGAATATCAGGTGGCTATAGCTACTTGGGCTTACATCTGGATCCTCTATTCTGTTCCACTGATCTACATGTCTGTTTTTGTGCCAGTAGCATGCTGTTTTTGTTACTATAGCTTTGTAGTATAGGTTAAAATCAGGTCTGGTGATACCACCAGTCTTATTTTTGTTGCTCAGTATTATTTTAGATATTGGCGGGTTTTTGTGATTCCAAATGAATTTTTGGATTGTTTTTTCTATTTCCGTGAAGAATGCCGTTGGAAATTTGATGGGGATTGCATTAAATGTGTAGATTGCTTTTGGTAAGATTGCCATTTTCACAATATTGATTCTTCCCATCCAAGAACCAGGGATGTTTTTCCATTTCGTAGTGTCTTCTGCAACTTCTTGCTTGAGCGTTTTAACATTTTCATTTACTTCCTTGGTTAGGTTTATTCCAAGGTACTTTATTTTCTTTGATGCAATTGTGAATGGGAGTGATTCTCTGATTTCATCCTCTGTGTGTTTGTTGTTATCATATAGGAAGGCTACTGATTTCTGTGTGTTTATTTTGTATCCTGCTACATGGCTGTAGGTTTTTATCAGCTCTAACAGTTTGCTGGTAGAGTCTTTAGGGTCCTTTATGTATAGAATTATGTCATCTGCAAATAATGATAACTTGATCTCTTCCTTTCCAATATGTATCCCTTTTATGTGTGACTCTTGCCTTATTGCTATGGCTAAGACTTCCAGAACTATATTAAATAAAAGTGGGGACAGTGGACACCCTTGTCTTGTTCCTGATTTTAGTGGAAAAGCTTCCAGTTTTTCCCCATTTAGGGATATGTTGCCTGTAGGCTTGTCGTAAGTAGCCTTTATTATATTGAGATATGTTCCTTTTATTCCCAGTCTCTGTAGGACTTTTATCATATGTTGGATTTTGTCAAATGCTTTTTCTGCGTCTAATGAGATGATCATGTGATTTTTGTGCTTCTTACATTTATCGATTTGCATATGTTGAACCATCCCTGTATCTCTGGGATAAAGCCTACTTGGTCAGGGTAAATGATCTTTCTGATATATTCTTGTATTCTGTTTGCCAATATTTTGTTGAGAATTTTTGTATCTATGTTCATGAGGGAGATTGGTCTGTAATTTTCTTTCTTTCTTTTTTTTTTTTTTTTTGTTCTATCTTTGCCTGATTTTGGTATCAGGGTGATGCTGGCTTCATAGAAGGAGTTTGGTAGGATTCCTTCTTTTTCTATTTTATGGAAAAGCTTAAGAAGCAATGGTGCTAGTTCTTCCCTGAAGGTCTGGTAATTCCCTCCCCTTCCCCACATCTTGGAAAACAAAGTTGTTTTCACAGACTCAAGCTCCAATGAAATTAGTCATGCTACTAAAGGGCAAACACTAAACTGAGAACAAACGTTATCTTAGAGGAAGCAGGAGCATGTCAAGGAGAGTCTTCCTCACCGTTATGGTCATCAACTCCTTTCATCCTGTGTGTGTGTTCCGACATTATTATATAGCCAAACCATGCTATTCCTTCATGTTCACTGATGCTCTATTCACAATAGCTATGAAATGGAATCAGTGTTAGATGTCTGTCAAATAATGAATGGATAATGAAGACGTGGCACATATAAACGATGGAGATTCATTCATCCAGAAAGGAAACGGAAACTATGAAGTTTTCAGGAAAATAGATAGATCTGGAAAATACCATACTAAGTGCTGTCACCCAGGCCAAAAGGGACAAACACCATAAGCTCTCTGTTATCCTAGCAGATATCCTAAGTAGATCCTAGCTTCAAACTTTTAGATACACATGTGAGTTGGAATGAGAGCCAGTTGAAGCCAGGAAGCTACAAAGAGGCCATGAGGGGTGGAGAGATTGCTGAGTGGTTAAGGCTCTCGCCTGCGAAGCCTAATGACTCAGGGTGACGCAAGTGCATAAACTCGTGCATGGGCACAAGGTGGTGCATGCATCTAGAGTTTGATTCAGTGGCTGGAGGCCCTAGCGTGCCAATTCTCTCTCTTTCCTCTCTTCCTCACATTCTCTGTCTTATAAAAGCCTGTGCCACCATGCCCAGGAAAAGAAAGAAAGAAAGAAAGAAAGAAAGAAAGAAAGAAAGAAAGAAAGAAAGAAGGAAAGAAAGAAAGAGAGAGAAAGAAAGCAAGCCAGCCGTGGTGGTGTACACCTTTAATACCAGCACTCGGGAGGCAGAGGTAGGAGGATCACCGTGAGTTAGAAGCCACCCTAAAACTCCATAGTGAATGCCAGGTCAGCCTGGACGAGAGCAAGACCCTACCTCACAAAAAAAGAAAGAAAGAAAAGAAAAGAAAGAAAGCCATGATAGAGGAAAGAAAAGGGAGAGGGTTATCTGGTTTCTAGTTGCAGCCTCACCTCTCTTTTTCCTAACCAGTGGACAAGATGGCTGCTACACCCCTGTGGTGGTTTGAGTCAGGTGTCCCCCATAAACTCAGGTGTTCTGGATGCTAGGTTCCCAGCTGATGGAGATTTGGGAATTAGCGCCCCCTGGAGGTGGTGTATTGTTGGGGGCCGACTTATGGGTGTTATAGCCAGTGTCCCCTTGCCAGTGTTTGGCAAACTCTCCTGTTGCTTTTGTCCACCTGATGTTGGCCAGGAGGTGATGTCCACCCTCTGCTCATGCCATTGTTTCCCCTGCCATCACGGAGCTTCCCCTCAACTCTGTAAGCCAAAATAAATCCTTTTTCTTTTCCCCAAAAGCTGCTCTTGGCCAGGTGATTTCTTCCAGCAATGCGAACCTGATTGCAACAACCTCTGAGTAGTCATCTGCAAAGCCAAGTCATGGCTGCTCCACTCCTTCAGAGATCATGCCAAAGAAGCTGATCAGGGGCTGGAGAGATGGCTTAGTGGTTAAGGCGCTTGCCTGCGAAGCCTAAGGACCCAGGTTCGATTCTCCAGGACCCACATAAGGCAGTTGCACATGGTGGTGCTTGTGTCTGTACTTCATTTGCGGTGGCTGGAGTCCCTGGCACACCTGTTCTCTCTCTGTCTCAAATAAGTAAATAAAAATAAATCAGAAAACAAAAGAGAAGCTGATCAGGGGCTGGAGAGATGGCTTAGAGGTTAAGGCACTTGCCTACAAAGCCAAAAGGACCCAGATTCGATTACCCAGGACCCATGTAAGCTGGATGCACAAGGGGGCGCATGTGTGTGGAGTTCGTTTACAGTGGCTGAAGGCCCTGGCACACCCATTCTCTCTCTCTCTCTCAAATAAATAAAATACATTTTTTTTTTTTTTAAAGAAGCTGATCACCTCTCTGGGAAGTCCTTCAGGGCTCAGATGCCAATCCTGTTCTTGCCTCGCTGAAGTCCATTGTGAAGTCAAGTTTGAGTCACTGTGCTGTCTGTCTCAGTGGACAGTGCTTCGTGGGTCAGGCCACAGATGCTGTTCGCACCTCCAGAGCTCTTTCCGGAGTCTGCTGGTGAGTACTAGCCGGCTCCCTGGAATTCCTTTTCTGTGTCAGGTTTTTTAATGTTACTGACTAGGTTCAAAGTTCAAAGCTTCTTCCCTGCAGTTTAATGATATTCTGCTGGCCATTTTCACCCCAAAGTCCTGCGACACCCTGAGTTTTCTGAGTCTGATTCAAAGGGTGTATGGGGTTGGTTGCCAAGCTGCTAACTCAGCAAGGCATCTTTTAAAAAAGTATTTTTGTTTATTTTTGTTTATTTATTTGAGAGCAGCAGACAGATAAAGAGGCAGATAGATAGATAGATAGATAGAGAGTAAGAGAGACAGAGAGAGAGAGAGAATGGGCACACCAGGGCTTCTAGCGACTGCAAATGAATTCCAGGCACATGTGCCCCCTTGTGCATCTGGTTGAAGTGGGTCCTGGCGAATCAAACTGGGATCCTTTAGCTTTGCAGGCAAGTGCCTTAACTGCTAAAGCATCTCTCTCCAGTCCTAATTTGGTTTTGTTCATATATATATGTTTTTTTTGAGGGAGGGTCTGGCTTTAGCCTAGGCTGACCTGGAATTTACTATGAAGTCTCAGGGTGGCCTCAAACCCACAGGGATCCTCCTACCTCTGTTTCCTGAGGGCTGGGATTAAAAGCCTGCGCCACCATGCCCCGCTCAGCAAGGCATCTTTAAAAATGACACCCGCCCCCACTGCTCTGAATGAGTGCTAAGAGGCAAAGGTTTAGCTGGGTGTCTCCCACTCCTCTTTTACCTGTTTCTATCACTTCTTGGGCTTTTTGCTAAGAACAAGTATAAAATGTCTGTTGCTGAGAACACAGTGCTGTCTTTTTTAATTAAACTGGTATCTTCTGCTAGCTATCATTCAGCTTTCCATACTTTACTCCCTGGAGGTTCTTGCAGACTGTGCTGTGCATCGTTGGTCATCCTGGGTTGCCAAAAATGATAACTATTAAAAACTAATAAGGCTGGGTCAATGGCTTAGTGGTTAAGGTGTTTGCCTGCAAAGCCTAAGGACCCAGGTTTGATTCCCCAGGACCCATGTAAGCCAGATGCACAAGGTGGCGCACGTGTCTGGAGTTCGTTTGCAGTGGCTGGAGGCCCTGGTGTGCCCATATTCACTCTCTCTATCTGCCTTTCTCTGTCTTACACACAATAAAATAAATAAATAATTTAAAAAACCTGAAAGCCCTTTCTCTCTCTCTCTGTCTTTGTCTCTCCAAAATTAAGAAGAAAGAAAGAAAGGAAGGAAGGAAGGGGCTGGAGAGATGGCTTTGTGGTTAAGGTACTTGCCTGCAAAACTCAAGGCCTCATGTTGGACTCTCCAGATCCCAAGCAAGCCAGATGCACAAGGCAAGCACAAGGTTTCACACTAGGTGGCGCAAGCATCTGGAGTTCACTTGCAGTGGCTGAGGCCCTGCATGACATTTCTCTAACTTTCTGTCTCTCTCTCTCTCTCTCTCTGTGTGTGTGTGTCTCAAAAATAAAAATTAAAAAGCAAAGAAGAAAAACTAAAAATATGTCAGGAGCTAATTGTCAATATTAAATGATTTAATCTGGGAAGCTGGCTTGATGATTGTATATTTTACCATTTACTCTAATGTTCTGTTTAAAATATTTCAAAATGCTTGGGGTTTAATGTGCTCTGTTTTGTGATTTTTTTTTTTTTTCAATTAACAGAATGAGGGGAGAGCTAGAGAGATGGCTTAGCAGTTAAGGTGTTTGCCTGCAAAGCCAAAGGATCCAGGTTCAATTCCCCAGGACCCATGTTAGTCAGATGCACAAGGGGGCGCATGCATCTGAAGTTGTTTGCACTGGCTGGAGGCTCTGGCATGCTCATTCTCTCTCTGTCTCTTTCGAATGAATAAAAAGTTAACAACAACAACAACAAAAAAGAATGGGATCTGAATTATATTTCTGGACCCTGGATGGATTCATGGCTGTGTAAGTGTGCCAGGGCGATAGGCATATTGCTATCTAGCTTTCTGGTGATCAGAGGCATACGTTTGTTCCCATCCAAATGGGTAAGCCTTGACAGGAAAATCCTCCAGAAGGCTTTGTATTAAGACACTTTAGAAACATTATAAACATATTTAATTAATTTATTTATTT
The DNA here is from genome assembly GCF_020740685.1 of Jaculus jaculus. NCBI lineage: Eukaryota > Metazoa > Chordata > Mammalia > Rodentia > Dipodidae > Jaculus > Jaculus jaculus. The sequence continues at coordinate 11,054,126 of NC_059122.1, read as the reverse complement.
GAGAGAGAGAGAGAATGGGTGCTCCAGGACCTCCCATCACTGAAGATGAACTCCAGACGCATGTGCCTCCTTGTGCATCTGGCTTACATGGGTCCTGGGGAATCGGACCTGGGTTCTTTGGCTTTGCAGGCAAACGCCTTAACCGCTAAGCCATCTCTCCAGCCCCAGAAAACATTATAAATTATACATGAAGCCAGGTGTACATGCCTTTAATCCCAGCACTCAGGAGGCAGAGGTAGGAGGATCACTGTGAGTTCGAGGCCATCTTGAGACTACATAGTGAATTCTAGGTCAGTCTGAGCTAGAGCAAGACCCCAAACTGAAAAACCAAAATAAATAAATAAATTATACATGAAGGGCTGGAGAGATGGCTTAGCGGTTAAGCGCTTGCCTGTGAAGCCTAAGGACCCCGGTTCGAGGCTCGGTTCCCCAGGTCCCACGTTAGCCAGATGCACAAGGGGGCACATGCGTCTGGAGTTCGTTTACAGAGGCTGGAAGCCCTGGCGCGCCCATTCTCTCTCTCTCCCTCTATCTGTCTTTCTCTCTGTGTCTTTCACTCTCAAATAAATAAATAAATTAAATTAAAAAAATTATACATGAAAATATCTGTCAACACAACAGTACCGCTGGCCATTCTCACAGCGTGAGAATGTTTTCTTCTTCAATGCCCCCTTTGGTCATTGTTTACTCAAGTGCCTTGAGTTATAATATAATAAACAAACTCTATATGTCTTCTATTGCTCACTCTGTGTCTTATTTGATGTTCTTTCTTTCTTTTTTTTTTTTTTTCCATTTTTTGAGGTATGGTCTCACTCTGGTCCAGGCTGACCTGGAATCCACTATGTAGTCCCAGGGTGGCCTCGAACTCATGGTGATCCTCCTACCTCTGCTAGGATTAAAGGTGCGCGTCACCACGCCTATCTTTCTTTATTTTATTTGAATTAATTCAACCCAGAAGACAGGACCAAAGGAGTGCATAGCAAGATCATGCTATGTATGATTATAGAGGTCACGGGGTGAGGAAATGAGATGTAAATTTCAGGAGTTTTTTTTTGTTGTTGTTGTTTTTTATGAGAGAGGGAGAGAGAAAGAGAGAGAGAGAGAAAGAGAGAGAGAACGAGCGAGCGATCATAGGCCACCACTGCCCAGGAAGCAGCTTTCTAAGACACCAGAACCCAGGACGAAGTCGACCGGGGAGAGGCAGAATGCGTGGGCGATGCTCTGGCCCCGGGCCTGCAGGTCCACCAGCCCCTTCAGGATGGCGGGGGTCCTCTCACAGGGGTCAGCGAAGGACAGGTGGGAGAGCAGGAAGAACATGGGGGCGGGGAGGTGGGAGTCAGAGCCCACGGCGGGCACCGCAAGCAGATTCCCTAGGCTGGGGACCAGGAACACGGACAGGGACAGGCTGGGCTTCTGGAATCCATGTCAGGCCAGTGAGAAAGAATCCTGAAATACTTGACTGGTTTGAAGATTCCACGTTGTTGAACAATCTGAAGGGAGGATTTGGTAAGAGCCAGGAAAGTATGTGGGCCACCAGCTTCAAACTGAGAAAGATTTCGAAAAAAAAAAAAAAAATTCTTTTGAATACTTTGTTCTTTGGATCCTAAACTTCAGAGCAGTTGGTAAATAAATTTCTGCAAGTTATTCCACCTTGTTACAGAAACTCTAGAAACTCAGACATTCATAAAATCCCCTACCCAATATCTGAATAATAATTACCCAACATTTGAATAATAATACAAGTAAATTTCAGAGTATTTGGTGGCATATATTGTATTGAACAAGAAAAGATTTCTGCCGTATAGGATATTATTGCTGTTTTCTTTTCTTAATTTCTTTATTGACAACTTCCATGATTGTAAACAATATCCCATAGTAATTCCCTCCTCCCTCCACTTTCCCCTTTGAAACTCCACTCTCCATCATATCCCCTCCTCCTCTCAATAAGTATTTCTTTTATTTTGATGTCATGATCTTTTCTTCCTATTATGAGGGTCTTGTGTAGGTAGTGTCAGACATGGTGAGGTCATGGATATCCAGACCATTTTGTGTCTGGAGGAGCACGTTGTAAGGAGTCCTACCCTTCCTTTGGCTCTTACATTCTTTCTGCCACCTCTTCCACATTAGGCCCTGAGCCTTGGAAGGTGTGATAGAGTTATTACAGTACTGAGCACTCTTCTGTCATTTCTTTCCAGCACCATGGTGCCTTTTGAGTCATCCTAAGGTCACTGCCATCTGAAAAGAGAAGCTTCTCTAACCAAAAGTGAGAGTAGCATTAATATATGGGTATGAACATTAAGTGTTTACTGGACAGTTTGGTGAGCATAGTATATACATTTAGCCAGACAGTAGCAGGTGTTACACCCCAAGGGCTCATGACTACCCCTAAAGTTTTCAGTATCAGGGATGTATTCCCTCCCATGGAGCGGGTCTCCAGTCCAATTAGAGGGTGATTGGTTTTCCCCATAATAGACAAGCCACTATTGCACATGTTGGCTCATTTGACCTGGCTTGCCAAATATAAGGCTTGCAGTGTCCACTGTTGAGTATCTTCATTGGTGATTTCTCTCTCTCTGATTGAACTGCATGCAGAATGGCTTCTTTCAGCTTTCTGTCAGCTGGTCTACATGGAGGAGGTTATCAGCTCAGTTCCAGCAGGATTTCTCTGTGGCCTTGCAGCCCAAGTATGTGGAGTCTTCAGCAATAGGGTCTTACCATCTATTTATGGTGGGAAACCAAGGGCCTTGGCAATAGCCTATAGTGTTTTGGGTGCATCAGGGACCTCCCTGGCCAACAACCCACTGGAAGGCATCCCATCCCTGGCACTGAAAATTTTCTAGTAATCTATGACTCCTGAGTGTTCCATTGTTCATAACAGTAGGTTTCCGTATGACTTATTTATATCCTCTTAGATTTTGATTAGCATTCCCTCCACCTTTCCTTTATTCAATCTCTTCCTCTGACCTCACTTAGGCCTTTTCACCCCCATTAATCTATTCTTCTACTTACATATATACAATACCATCCTATTAAGTACCCCTCCCTTCCTTTGTATTCCCTTTATATCTCCTTTCTACCTTACTGGCCTCTGCTGCTGAGTTTTCTTCCTACTCACACAGAAGTCCAATCATTTGTAGCTAGGATCCACATATGAGAGAGAACAAGTGTCGTTTGGCTTTCTGGGCCTGGGATACCTCACTGGTACTGTTTTTGTACACAATATGAGACTTGGAGAATTCAGGCTGCATCATTATTGGTACAAACACACTTAAGTATATGTCACATTGAAACTAGTCATTAGAGACTGGAGATTTAGCTTAGCAGTTTGATTCTCTAGGACCCATATAAGCCAAATGCACAAGGTGGTGCATGCATCTGCATCTGGAGTTTATTTGCAGTGGCTGAAGGCCCAGTTTCACCCATTCTCTGTCTCTGTCTTGTTCTCCCTCTCTCAAATAAATAAATAAGAAATAAAATATTAAAATGTTTTCTGGGGAGAATGAAGAGATATTAAAAAAAGAAAATAGTCATTAGGAGAGGTTCACAATATGTGTTTCTCATGGTGTTTTCCTGTATATTTAAATTTTTTTGTTTATTTTTACTTATTAGAGAGAGAAAGAGGCAGATAGAGAAAAAGAATGGGTGTGTCAGGGCCTCCAGCCACTGCAAACAGAACTCCAGATGTGTACGCCCCCTTGTGCATCTGGCTAACGTGGGTCCTGGAGAATAAAGCCTCGAACTGGGGTCCTCAGACTTCACAGGCAAGTGCTTAACCGCTAAGCCATCTCTCCACCCCTTTCTGTATGTTAAAAAAAAATATCTATTTATTTATTTTAGAGAGAGAGAATTGGCGTGCCAGGGCCTTAGCCACTACAATCAAACTCCAGATGTTTGCACCACCTAATGGGCATGTGTGACTTTGTGCTTGCCTCAGTTTTGTGCATCTGGCTTATGTGGAATCTGGAGAGTACAACATGAGTCCTTAGGCTTTGTAGGCAAGCACCCCAACTGCTAAGCCATCTCTCTAGCCTTTTTATGTTTTCTATAATTTTTTTTTAGAGAGAGTCTTTTTTCATAGTTTTAAAAAATATATATTTTTTAATTTTTAATTTTTATTTATTTATTTGAGAGCGACAGACACAGAGAGAAAGACAGATAGAGGGAGAGAGAGAGAATGGGCGTGCCAGGGCTTCCAGCCTCTGCAAACGAACTCCAGACGCGTGCGCCCCCTTGTGCATCTGGCTAACGTGGGACCTGGGGAACCGAGCCTCGAACCAGGGTCCTTCGGCTTCACAGGCAAGCCCTTAACCGCTAAGCCATCTCTCCAGCCCTTAAAAAATATATTTTATTTTATTTATTTTGGTTTTTTGAGTAGGGTCTTTCTCTAGCTCAGGCTGACCTGGAAATATTTTATTTTTATTTATTTATTTGACAGAGAGAGAGAGAGAGAGAGAGAGAGAGAGAGAGAGGGAGAATGTGTGTGCCAGGGCCTCCAGCCACTGCAAACGAACTCCAGACATGTGTGCACCCCCTTGTGCATCTGGCTAACATGGGTCCTTGGGAATTGAACGTGGGTTCTTAGGCTTTAAAGGTACACGCCTTAACCACTAAGCAATCCCTCCAGCCCTTTCTTTTTCATAGTTTTATCATGAAGAGCCAAGGTGAATGTCAGGTTTGCACAATTGACAGAAAATACCTGATCAAGAGCAGCTTGTAGGGCAAAAAAACAAAACAAAACAAAAGGTTTGTTTCGGCTTACAGACTGGAGGGGAAGCTCTATGATGGCAGGGGAAATCGATGGCATGAGCAGAGGGTGAACATCACCTTCTGGACAACATCAACAGAAAAGTGTGCCAAGCACTGGCAAGAAGAAACTGGCTGTAATATCCATAAGCTAGCCCCCAATAATACACTGCCTCCAGGAGGTCTTGGTTCCCAAATTGCTGTCAGCTGGGGATATGGCATTCTGAACACCTAAGTTTATGGGGGACACCCCAGTGAAATGCTAGCGACTAATGGACTCTTAATTATGTGGTTAGATTCAGGAGGAAGAAGTTAAGTATATCACCTGAATATTGAAAATGGAATAGGTGTGCTTGTGAAGGCCATGCAGGCTCCCTGGTCAGCTGGTTCCTGGTTAAAAAGAATCATCTCGCCAAGGAGGACCAGGTATCATGTGCTTTTATTTTGCAAGGCTTATTGCTAAAGGGGATGCAGGCTGACTTGTCCACCCGTGCCCCACTGGGGCTCAGTGTCCAACACTCTTTATTACGCCAGCTATGTCAACCATCACTCTTTGTGGCCCTGGGGCTCAAGATTGAAGCCTCTTCATTATAGCGGTTATTTTACCATCACTTTGATCCCTTAAAGACAAACTCACCAGAAGGTAAGAGTTCAGTCGGGTTGATTTCCTGATCAACCCCCCCATCCCAGGCCTCGTTAACATCATTCAGTTCCGCTTGTATTAATTATTGATTGTACATCCTAAAACACACACCACTTATATCTTACAAATTCGTTTTAAATATTTGTATTTGAGAGAGAGAAAAAAAATTGACACACTAGGGTCTCAGCCACTGATATCGAACTCCAGACGCTTGTGCCACCTAATGGGCATGTGCGACCTTGCGCTTACCTCGCCTTTGTGCATCTGCCTCTCGTGGGATCTGGAGAGTTGAACATGGGTTCTTAGGCTTCTCAGGCAAGCACCTTAACTGCTAAGCCATCTTGCTTCTAATGATTGATTCTTATTTTAGGTGTGAAATATATTGTATATATAAATATAAAAATATATTGATAATAATTATTAAATAAGACATGGTACCTTTTATTTATTTATTTTTGTTTTGTCTTGTTTTTTGAGGTAGGGTCTCACTCTAGCTCAGGCTGGCCTCCTGTATGTCTGACACCATCTCTAGATGCTTTACAATGCCTAGTACTGTCAGTGAAGAAGGAACAGAAAGCATTCAGTATAGACATGAATTTTTATGGATATTTTCTACCTGAGATAGCTTCAACACATGAATGAAGCACCCTTATATGTGGAGAGAGTAGTGTATTTAACAAATCTCTCCTCTCTCTCTGTCCTCTCTCTATTTCTCTCTCTCTTGCAGTATTGCAAAGAGAGAGAGAGACAGATGAAAGAGAATTGGCACACCAGGGCCTCCAGCTACTGCAAAAGAACTACAGACGCATGTGTCCCTTGTGCATCTGGCTTACATGGGTCCTGGGGAATTGAACCTGGGTCCTTTGGCTTAAGAGACAAATGCCTTAATTGTTAAGCTACTTCTCCATCCTGAACCCAGAGATTTTTATATATGAGACAATTGCTCTGCCACTGAACTATTTGTCCAGCCCTAAATTTAACAAATTTCCATGTATAGTTTAAATCTTAGCTGGGCGTGGTAGCGCACACCTTTAATCCCAGCAACTTGGGAGGCAGAGGTAGGAGGATCGCTGTGAGTTTGAAGCCACCCTGGGACTACAAAGTGAATTCCAGGTAAGCCTGGGCTAGAGTGAGACCCTACCTCAGAAAACAACAACAACAACAAAATCTTGTTTCATTTACACTGAGATATGAAAATAACGCCTTAAAACATCATTCAGAAACTATGGGCCCATTTCTATAAGTGCTTATGATTTATATCGGCTTAGTTAAAATGAAAAATTACTTGGACCAATTCAATATAGTGCAGTTGTCTGAAAAAAAATTAAAGCACTGGGGCTGGAGAGATGGCTTAGCAGTTAAGACACATGCCTACGAAGCTGAAGGACCCAGGTTCGATTCTCCAGGTCCCACATAAGCCAAATGCACATGGTGGTGCACACATCTGGAGTTCGTCTGCAGTGCCTAGAGGCCCTGGTGCTCCCATTCTCTCTCTCTCCCTCTCTGTCTCTAATAAATAAATAAAAATTAATGAATCAGGCAGCTGTTCCAGTGACCAGAGGTCCACAGATTGATCCTCAGCTGTTCCAGTGATCAGAGGTCCACAGATTGATCCTCAGCTGTTCTAGTGACCAGAGGTTCACAGATTCTTAGCCATTCCAGTGTGGTTACCAGGAAGCAGTGGCTACCACCTACCTACATAGCTGCTGACATCTTTTCAACTCTTATCAGCTGTTCTTCAGCCATTCACGCTTTGTCTTGGCAGCTCAGCCTACTCCACTAATGATAAGCATAAAAACTAAACAAGAAATGGCCCTTTTACAAGAAGCTTCTCGTTAGGCCTAATGCCACAAAACCTCAGGGAGGGAGGCACAGGAAAAGTGTCCCAACTAACTTAAAAAGTCTTCTGCTCCTATGTCCAGAAGAGAGGTGTGGTAGGGTTAAGTGCCCCTAACACAGCGGATGCTCGTGCAAAGGCTGGGTCGCGCCTGTACCCATCATGTCACAGACTCGTACGGAAAGGAAAGACCGAGTGCAGCAAGACCTGCCCCGCCTCTGGCCTCGGCGAGACAAGCCGTATGCCATTTCATGGTTCACTCAGACTTAGAAAAACTCGAAGTGTCTGGGGAGTGTTTAAAGCAGCCGGGCTTCCAGGAGAATAGTCCCAGCTGGCTGCTCAACTGACAAGGCTCCAACTCAAGGCAGGCAGGGCGCTCGCTCTCGGGAGGGCCTAATAGCTGTCAATTAGGGAGTCGAAGGGCCCCGGCTTATTTAAAGGAAAACTCAACCTTAACAGGCTTCTTATTAACAGCGATGGAATGGTACTCCAACAATACTTACTCCTGCACCGATGTTCCCAGGGAGACGGGGCTCCCTCTGACCTCTCCCACAAAGAATTATAGTGCGGGTCCCCTCCCACAGGTGTGGAGTAACAGCAGCAGGTGAGTGAGCGGCCCCTAGCACTGAGGTAGTTGTTACTTGTGAATTCTTTTTTTTTTTTGTTTTTTTGAGGTAGGGTCTCACTCTAGCCTACGCTGACCTGGAATTCACTCTGTGGTCTCAGGGTGGCCTCGAACTCACGGTGATCCTCCTACTTCTGCCTCCCGAGTGCTGGGATTAAAGGCATGCGCCACCATGACCGGCTATTTGTGAATTCCTGTGTAAGGAGCTCTGCTTGTTGTGGATACAGCATTTATCCATTCTCCTGCCACTGTTTGTTTTTGGTTTTTGAAGTAGGGTCTACGCTCTAGCCCAGGCTGACCTTGAATTCACTTTGTGGTCTCAGGGTGGCCTCGAACTCATGGCGATCCTTCTACCTCTGCCTCCCGAGTGGCTGGGATTACAGGTGTGCGCCACTGAGCCTGGCTCTGAGTGTTTTTATTCAAATTCTAGTCCAGAGTTGTTTCTATTTCTATTTCAGTTTTTGTGGCCAACATGTACACAATGCTGATACACACACACACACACACTACCATATATATATAAATTTTGAGGCAAGGGCTCTAACTCAGCCTGGCTTGGAACTCACTCTATAGCCCAGCCTGGCCTTGAGCTCACAGTGATCTTCCTCCCTCAGCATACTGAGAGCTGGGATTAAAATTGTGAGCCACCACGCCTGGATGTTGTGTGACGTGTGTGTGATTTTAAACAGCCTTTCACTATTTAGCCCTGGTCGAACTAGAATTTGCAGTTCTTCTGCCGCAGCCTCCTGAGTGTTGGGTGAAGGTATGTCCCACCGTGCTTGGAGCAATTTATTTACGTTTTAAATGCAATGTTTGTTTGTTTTTTGTTTCCTCTCTGTCTTTTTTTTTTTTTTTTTTTTTTTTTGAGATAGGATCTCACTCTAGCCCAGGCTGACCTGGAATTCACTATGTAGGCTCAGGGTGACCTTGAACTCAAGGCAATCCTCCTACCTCTGCCTCCCAAGTGCTATTACTAAAGGTGTGCGTTACCATGCCCAGCTTTAAATACAACTTTTATAGATACTGTAAAAGATTCTCAGGGTGGATTGTGCTAACACCAGTGGTTTTATATGAATAATCTGATGATCCTGTGGGTTCTCACTGCCTCTCTTCACTTTAGCTAAACTCGTGTGTGTATACTAGAATCTTCTTGTGACTTTTAAAACAGAATGTCCTCTAAGTTAAAGCAGTTGAACATTTCTTTACATGTCTATTGATAACTGTGCCTATTTAAAATTTTACTGTTCCCAAGGGGGTGGAGGGTGAAGGGGTTATTAGTTCTTGATGATTGTGAAGCTACCTTTGTTTTTTTTTGTTGTTGTTTGTTTGTTTTTTTGAGGTAGGGTCTCACTCTAGCCCAGGCTGACCTTGAATTCCCTATGTAGTCTCGGGGTGGCCTCAGACTCACAGTGATCCTCCTACCTCAGCCTCCTGAGTGTTGGGATTAAAGGCATGTGCCACCATGCTTAGTTTCTTTTCTCTTCTCTTCTCTTCTCTTCTCTTCTCTTCTCTTCTCTTCTCTTCTCTTCTCTTCTCTTCTCTTCTTTTATTTGAGGCAGGGTCTCCCTCTATTTACAGTGACTCTTTGACCACAGCCTTCCCAGTCCTGGAATTAAAGGCAAGAGCTTCTACACCTGTCTTTAAGATTTAAAAAGAGCCGGGTGTGGTGGCACACACCTTTAATCCCAATACTCAGGAGGTAGAGGTAGGAGGATCACTGAGTTTGAGGCCACCCTGAGACTACAGAGTGAATTCCAAGTCAGCCTGAGCTAGAGGGAGACCCTACCTCGAAAAACCAAAAATAAAATAAAATAAATGAAAAAGATTGATATCCAAGTAACATAGTTCTCTTTTTCTTTCGATGTTGTTTGAGGTAGGGTCTCGCTCTAGCCCAGGCTGACCTGGAATTCACTGTGTAGTCTCTGGGTGGCCTCGAACTCATGGCCATCCCCCTACCTCTGCCTCCCAAGTGCTGGGATTAAAGGCATGCACCACCATGCCTGGCTTCATGCGGCGTAATTTTAAAGTGCTAAATAAGTCTGTCAGACCGGAATTCTATTCCCAATGGAAATATTGCCCTAAAATACGTAGCTTTTTTTTTTTTAAGTCTGAAATATTTTGCTGCTAATATTTTGAATTAGAAAAAAATTCTACTTCTAAGGATACAGCTGGGAAGAGCATTTGGCTAGCATCTGTGAGTCTCTAAGATTAAACTCCAGCACTGGAGAAAATTATAGAGTGAACATGTAAATTCCCAGCTACTTAGGACGTTAGGGCAAGAAGTTCACAAGCTATCTGGGCTACAGAGCTCAAGGCCAGATTGGGCAATTTAGTGAGACCCACTCTCAAAATTCAAAATGAAAAGGTTTTTTTTTTGTTTGTTTTGTTTTTGTTTACTTATTTGTTTTTTAAAGACCCAAGGTGATAGCCCAGTGGTAGGGTGCTTATCTAGCCAGTCAATTCAGAGGCAAAACTAGAATGAACGAGGAGAAACACAAAAGCATTATTTGGGCTGGAGAGATGGCTTAGCGGTTAAGTGCTAAGGACCCCGGTTGGAGGCTCGATTCTCCAGGACCCACATTAGCCAGATGCACGAGGGGGCGCACATGTTTGGAGTTTGTTTGCAGTGGCTGGAAGCCCTGGCACACCCATTCTCTCTCTCTCTACCTCTTTCTGTTACTCTCAAATAAATAAATAAAAATGAACAAAAGTATTATTTTAGGGAATATTATCAGCCTAAGAACACAGACCTGTGTGTAATGGTAACAAGTTTAATTACAGGGCAATGAGATAAAAATATTCAATTCAAAGTCATCCAATTAAAGATAATATTAATCAGTTCAAAGGTTGAGAGAGCATATGATGTTTGAAATAATCTCAAATTTGCCAGTTATTACCTGAAGTACCAATGCATAAAATAACTTCGGTTTTGATAGCTGTGTATAATGCTCTATAAAGCTCCTCTCAGTAAATGTTTTGGATATTTTATTGATAACCTTTTTTTTGTTTTGTTTTTTCAAGGTAGGGTCTCAGTCTAGTCCAGGTGGACCTGGAATTTACTATGTAGTCTCAGGGTGGCCTCAAACTCATGGCGATCCTCCTACCTTTGCCTCCTGTGTGCTGGGGTTAAAGGTGTGCACCACCATATTAATAACCTTTTATATGTTCTCTAATTTTTCTTATGTTAACAAGCATATAAAAATTATGTAAATAGACACTTATATTTCTTTTCATTCTTTTTCTTTTTCTTTTTCCCAAGGTAGGGTTTCACTGTAGCCCACGCTGACCTGGAATTTACTCTGTAGTCTCAGGGTGGCCTCTAACTCTCAGCGATCCTCCTACCTCTGACTTCCAAGTGTTGGGATTAAAGGCATGCACCAACATGCCTGGGTTTCCTTTCTCTTTTAGTAGCTTTAAAAAATTTTTTTTAAAAATATTTGAGGCTTATCCCACCACAGATGCTGGAGATCAAACCTAGGGCTTCAGCTTGCTGGGAAAGGACTCTACAAACAGACTTCTATTCCTGCTTTTACAGGATATAATCAAAGATGTTGAATTAGTGGGAAAAAGATGGAAACACTAAAATGCTGATATTAATAAGTTGGTGAGTTAAGGGATATGCCGATTAGATTAATTGAATCTCTATTCTATACACAGACAGCAAAGCATCACATTGTTTCTTATATATACACAGTTTCTTTTCAATTAAAAACTGAAAAAGGGCCAGGCATGGTGGTGCATACCTTTAATCCCAGCACTCGGGAGGCAGAGGCAAGAGGATCGCTGTGAGTTCGAGGCGACCCTGAGACTACATACACAGTGAATTCCTGGTCAGCCTGGGCTAGAGTGAATCCCTACCTTGAAAAACCAAAACAAACAAACAAACAAACTGAAAAAGGCCTGGTGGTACACACCTTTAATCCCAGAACTCAGGAGGTAGAGGTAGGATGGATGTGATTGCAAGGTCAGCCTAGGCTAGAGCTAGACCCTATCTTGAAAAACCACAAACAAACAAAATAAAACCTAAAAAATTTGCCAGGCATGGTGACACACACCTTTAATTCCAAGGCCAAGGTAGGAGGATCACTGTAAACTCTAGGCCAGTCTGAGACAGTGAACTCGGGCTAGAATGAGACCCAACCTTGAAAAATAAAAATAAAAAAAAAAAAGAATCTAAGATTTCAAACATAATAAAAAATACTATAGTAGCTCAAACTGTTCTTTACACACACAGTAGGCCTGGACTGAAAATGGGTCCCAGTGACACACCTCCTCTAGCAGATTATCTGCCTGCCGAGAATTTAAGTAGGACGTTTAATCTTAATCAAAAATGCCTGAGTTGAAAAGCCAGGCATGCTGGTGCACGCCTTTAATTTGAGCACTCAGGAGGCAGAGTTAGGAGGATCGCCATAAATTCAAGGCCACCCTGACACTCCATAGTGAATTCCAGGTCAGCCTGAGCCAGAGTGAGACCCTACCTTGAAACACCAAAAACACAAAACAACAACAACAACAAAATCTTCATCTACCAACAATTGCTGACAGTGTCAGTAATTCCACATATTTTTCTTTTGTATAAAGGTTCAAGACTCAAGTGCTAGTAGGAATGAGACTGTATCTTCCAAGGATTATCCACTGATCAGTTTGTCAATGATTGGCTTATCTACTAGCACGATCATTCATAGTAATCCACTGATTGCCTTATTTGATGAGTGCTTTACTCTCTCATTGGCTTATCCATGGGTTTTTAGAAAAATATTTTATTTATTTGATAGAGAGAGAGAGAGAAAGAGAGAGAGAGAGAATGGACGCCTCAGGGCCTTCAGCCACTGAAAACAAACTCCATATGCATGTGCCGCTTTGTGCATCTGGTGTATATTGGTCCTGGGGAATCGAACCTGGGTCCTTTGGCTTTGCAGGCAAGCGCCCTAACCACTAAGTCAACTCTCTAGCCCCATGGGTGGGTTCTTCCACTGATTGGCTTATCCATTTCTCTTCCTTTATAAAAGGGGAGCCAGTTGAGGCAGTCACTGCATTTTCCAACAGTTCTCAGCGGCTTTCATCTCAAGAGTGGTGACAGAACAAAAACAGACAAATAAATAAAACTCTAGGACCATGGAGCCTTCAAAAGACTCATTTCCAAGCCAACCTATTTTGGTGAGTATATAACTCAGTTATTGGAGTGTCCATTCTTGTACCTTTCCCTTCAATTTAAAATTCTTTAAGTTAGCAGACAGTTATACCTACAGCAAGATGACATCTTATGGCAAGCTGTTTTCCTAGATGTCAACATTGTTAAGTGAAATTCAAGAGGTGTCTTGTTGGTGATAGGGTCTAACAAATGCATTGTTATGTGATTTTTGTCTTGTGTGAACATCATAGAGTGCACTTTTCTTTTTTCTTTTTCTTTTGGTTTTTTTGAAGGTAGAGTCTCGCTTTAGCCCAGGATAGCCTGGAATTCACTATGTAGTCTCAGGATGGCCTCAAACTAACTTTAATCCTCCTACTTCTGCCTCCCAAGCACTTGGATTAAAGGAGTGTGCCACCACACCCGGCTCATATAGTGTTTTCTTTTTTTTTTTTTTTTTTTCCTACATAGGGTCTCATTCTAGCTCAGGCTGACCTGCAATTCCCTGTGTAGTCTCAGGGTGGCCTTGAACTCATGGTGATCCTCCTACCTCTGCCTCCTCAGTGCTGGGATTCATAGAGTGTTCTTATACAAGCTCAGACGGCGCAGGCCAGGCACTTATCCATGTGTGTCAAGAAGAGAGAGGGGTTGGGGAATCAGCAAAGAATGACAGTAACAGGGAAGTCAAGAGGAGCATTGTCAAAGATGGAGTGGAATTGTCTGCAACTCATCTGGTAGAGACCGTCAGCTTCCTGTCCTCCATGCAGCATCAGCTGGAAGATGTACCAGGAGCCTGGTGCGTGGTGTGCATAATCTGCAACATCTAGTAACAGCAAAAATGCAAACTCTGCGTTCACCCACACCCAGACCAGTCTACTTGGGATGAGATCTGATTTTCAGAAGTCTAGGTGACTGTTACAGGCCGGGCTTGTTGGCACTTGGGAGGCAGAGGTAGAAGGATCGCTGTGAGTTTAAGGCCACTCTGAGACTACATAGTTGACTGCTATCATGCACAATGTGACTCGATGCATCTTTTCAGGGGAAAGGGAGGGTGGGAGATCCAAATCAGCTGAGAACATCTTCCTAACTGGTGCTGTTTACATTTCTCATTTTGCTTTTTAAAGGGGAGGCTCACAAGAAGTATGATACCTGAGACTTTAAGGAGGAAGAGAAAAGTCCAGGTCTCCAAGGGGAAGCACGGAGCTGGCGTAGGTCCTGCACTTCCTGTGAGAATCACCAGCTGCATTTTCCAGAAGCCTGTGACTCCAATAACTTCCAACCCTGGCAGTCAGACCAGGCGCAGGCAGAGGGGAGAGAAGCTGGAGAGGCCCCAGCAACTCTGCGCTTTTGGGAGGCTGCAGGGACTCCAGATCCGAGGTCGAGAGGCAGATGTGGGCCAGCTGGATTTTGCCAGTGCCTTAAAGATTATTGCGCTGGGAATGCAGAACAAACGCCCGGCTGGAGCTGGAGCTGGTCGGCACGTTCCCCAGCAGCTCACCTCTGGCCAGTCCTCTTGTTGGAGAGACATGATCCACGGAGGTCTGACTGCTTCGCCATCCTTATACAGCCAAGGGGTAACTACCGCAGACATCCAGAGACAGACAGAGAAGGTGATGGAAGTGAGGAAGAGGTTGGCTGAAGCCCTGGAGGCGGACAGGCTTGCTAAGAGAAGGCATGTGGTCTGAAAAGGAGATGCAAACTGACCAGAGAGAGGTTGCCACGATGGAACTCTCTTTTTACTCCTACCTTTACATAGCAATCTTGCTCTAATAAGGATGCTTTATACCTCAATTGCTCTTTATTAAAACCTTTCTGAAAGGTAAAAAGTGTGAACAGTACACGGTTTGTGAGATTAGGTTTCAAGGAACGAATAAAGGGTCTGTTTGTTTTAGCTGTTCAATTTCAGTATATAATTGTCTTGTGGATGTGACAGTCTACATAGCCCAAACAGGTCTTGAACTCAAGACCCACCTGCCTCAGTCTCCCAGTGCTGCGTACCATCCCATTCAACTCTTCATTCATCTTACGTCTACAGCAGTAGAATAGCCACAAGGATTGCTTAATATTATTATTATTTTTCGTTCCAGACTGACCTCCAACTAGCTATATGGCAGAGAATGACCTTAAACTACTACTTTTTTTTTTTTTTATTTTTGGTTTTCCGAGGTAGGGTCTCACTCACTCTAGCTCAGACTGACCTGGAACTCACTATGTAGTCTCAAACTCATGGCAATCCTCCTACCTCTGCCTCCCGATTAAAGGCGTGTGCCACCTTGAACTTCTGATCCTTTACCTCCTGAATGGTGGGATTACAGGCATGTTTTTTGTTGTTGTTTATTTTTATTTATTTATTTGAGAGTGATAGACAGCGAGAGAAAGAGGCAGAGCGAGAGAGCGCGCGAGAGAGAGAGCGCGAGAGAATGGGTGCATTAGGGCCTCCAGCCAGTGCAAATGAAGTCCAGATGCATGCGCCCCCTTGTGCATCTGGCTTACTCGTGGGTCCTGGGGAATCGAGCCTCGAACCGGGGTCCTTGGGCTTCACAGGCAAGTGCTTAACCGCTAAGCCATCTCTCCAGCCCTACAGGCATGTTTTTACCATACCTTGTTTATGCATGCTAGGCAGTCTACCAAGTAAGCTCCATTTCAAACCCCTGCTTCGTGTTTTATATTTACATATTTTTCTTTTTCTTTTTTTTTTTTTTTTTCTGTTTGTTTTTCGAGGTAGGGTTTCACCTTAGCTCAGGCTGACCTGGAACAGCAGGAAAAAAAATGCTGACTCTTGAGCAGGGCGTGGTGGTGCACACCTTTAATCCCAGCACTTGGGAAGCAGAGTTAGGATCACTGTGAGTTCGAGGCCACCCTGAGACTACAGAGTGAGTTCTGGGTCATCCTGGGCTAGAGCAAGACCCTACCATGAAAAACAAAAAATTAAGCAGTCCCACATGTGACATGGATGTGAAAAGGAGCCAGCGTAGGGGGTCTTAGGGCTGGAAGACCTCATGGGACAAGAAGAATCGACTAAAACAACTTGTGCCAGAAAATGCCATAATGATACCTAATACTTTATACACTTATTAAAAAAAATAAGTCCAGAGGTAATGCAACCAGTGGCAATCATCATGTTATTTTTGTTCCAGTTTTTTTTTGTTGGTGGTGTTGTCAGGATAAAAACAAACTAAAAATCAGCTCTTCATATTCCAGACCTTGAAGCCAGCAGTGACGTTGAACACTGCTCTCAGATGTTTTTATTAAGTAGAAAAGGATGGAAATTAGGAAAGGGGCTCATGGTATTTTCCAGAATAACAAGGCAAAAAGAGAAAGGTCATAAAGTCTCGCACATTGAAAAGAATGCCACTGCTATAAAAGAATTATGATGCATCACCTAATTTCCATTATGATAGTCAAGAGATTAATATATTGATTTTGTGTGTGTGTGTGTGTGTGTGTGTGTGTGTGTGTGTGTGTGTGTGTATAGTCTGTGTGATGTATGTACTTTTTGTTTTGAGGTAGATTTTCACTCTAATCCACACTGACCTAGAATTCACTATGTAGTCTCAGGGTGGCCTCGAATTTACAGTGATCCTCCTACTTCTGCCTCCCAAGTGCTGGGATTAAAGGCGTGCACCACCACCCCTGGCTGATGTATGAACTTTGTGTGTTATGTGTACTCCGGGCATGTATGTGCACAGGCCACCAGCTATCCTTCTCTCACCCCTCATCCACACTTCTTTCCTCCTCAACCCGGACTTGCTGCCTGCCAGTGAGCATCAGCAATTGTGCCATCTTGGCCTTCACAAATTGGGGTTACATACATGCTTGGCCATGCCCAACTTAAATTTTTTTCTTATTTACTTGCGGAGAGACAGAGAATGGGCGCATCACGGCCTCTAGCCACTGCAAATGGATTTCTTATGCCTGATTTTATAGCCCCCTGACGTAGGGTCTCACTCTAGCCCAGGCTGACCTGGAATTCACTGTGTAGTCTCAGGGTAGCCTCAAATTCATGGCGATCCTCCCACCTCTGCCTCCTGAGTGCTGGGATTAAAGGTATGTGCCATTACACTCAGCCTTTACTGATACTTTTAGAGAACAATTATAGTTACTTTTTGGATTGTTGAGATAGGGTCTTGCTCTGTAATCCAGGCTGGCATTGAACTCATGATCTTCCTATGTCAGCCTTCCAAGTGCTGGGATTACAAGAGTGTGCTACCATATCCAGTTTATGAAAGAGGAAATTATATTAAGTGCATTGCCTTGAAATTTGAGGATTGTTAACCTAAGGTTTGTTTTAGAGTATAGATGTAATTTAAAAAAGTTTATATGAAAAAAAAAACCTGAAAATGAATGAGTCTAACCTATAGAGAAGGCCATTCTACATTCACCAATACTTTCCATTCCCAGTAAAATTACCCCGTCGTCACTCAGGGCAGAACTGTCGCTGGGACAGCCTCAGGGGTTTACAATCCTTGGGCGTCTCACTATCCACTAGGAGTAGTCAAGACAAATCTCCCTCCCCCCAACTTAATACACCTGTCAGGTTTGTGCCCACCTCCATAACAGGTGTCCCTGAAAGGTTGCCAATGTCAAACATTTGGGGTGGGAGCTTCCAGAATATATTCTCTCTTTAAAAACACTCGATGACTTTTCATTACAGACAGAACACCTCACTGCCTTGTGGTCAGTAATGTGACCCTTAGGTGGCAGAATTTTCCTCAGCTGTGGGACTTCTCATGGGTCTCAAAGGACCAGCATCATGAGGGGCCTCTAATGGTTATTTAGGTCACCAGGGTTACTGAATGCTGTCTCATGTCAATGAAGAGGACAAGGGTCTGCTGAAGGCTTGTCTCCATTAATTTCATGGCAAGTTCCCCAGATGGCTCCTAGTAGATCTCTTACTTAGCATTAATACTTCCGCCACTTTTCTCCCAGGCTAGATTGGAAGGTAAAATATACCTTCCCAAGGCATTCAGTTTTCTCACTGGCCTACCTTGGATCACTTGCTTTGGGAGAAACTTTTTGCCATATTGTAAAGGCCCACGGAGAAGACTACGTGGTGGGGAAGGGAAGGTCTCCTGTCAACAAACAGCCCTCGTTTCTAGCTGTGGGAGTACACGGCATTGGAAGCGCTTCACTTCGGAAAACTGCAGCTCTGCCATGGCATCTTTAATTTTTTATTTTGGTTTTCTAAGGTAGGGTCTCACTCTAGCTCAGGCTGACCTGGAGTTCACTATGGAGTCTCAGGGTGGCCTCGAACTCTCGGCGATCCTCCTACCTCTGCGTCCCCGAGTGCTGGGATGAAAGGCGTGCGCCACCACGCCAGGCTTGCTGTGGCATCTTAAGATGCCACCTCATGGGACGTTCTGAGGGAGAACTGCAGAGCTCACCTGCTCTCCAATTCCTGACCGACAGACACTGAGAGATAACCAATGGTCCTTGAAGTGCTAACGTTTCGGAGGACGACATAGATAATTAGTACGTCTGGCGTCCTAGGGCCAGCCATGGGCTTTCTCATAAGAGATTCTGCAAGTGGGCTCCTCACTGCAGTACATACCCAGCTATGGTGCGGTCGCTCTTGCACAGCGTTGCTGGTGAAGGACTTCCCGCAGGGCTGACAGCCCTACGGCCTTTCCCCGCTGTGAGTCCGCACGCGCTTCCTGACAGCTGACAGGTCACTAAAGGCCTCCCCGCAGGCCCGGCGCGCGCGCAGGGCCTCTCCGCGGTGTGCGCTGTCCTGTGCGCGGTCAGCGAGAAGCCGCGGCTGAGGGCTTTCCCGCGCTCGGCGGGCGCATGCGTGCGGCGTCTCTCCCGCGTGCGCGCGCAGGTGCTGGCCGTGGTGCGAGCCCTTGCTGAGGTCTTTCCCGCGCTCGGCGTGTCTCCCGTGTGCGCGCGCAGGTGCTGGCTGAGGTAAGAGCCCTTGCTGTGGGCTTCCCGCGCTCGGCGCATGCGTGTGGCGTGTCTCCCGTGTGTGCGCGCAGGTGCTGGCCGAGGCGCGAGTCCTTCCCGCGCTCGGCGCGTGCGTGCGGCGTGTCTCCCGTGTGCGCGCGCAGGTGCTGGCCGAGGCGCGAGTCCTTGCTGAGGTCTTTCCCGCGCTCGGCGCATGCGTGCGGCGTCTCTCCTGCGTGCGCGCGCAGGTGCTGGCCGAGGTACGAGCGAAACAGCCGGTTGCTACAGGTAGGAACTGTATATTCAGGAGTAAATATAAAAATAGGCTAAAAGATAGGCTGCGGGTGGCCCAAGATATGGGGTTGGTCGGGTCAACCTAAACTTTATGTCCCGGGAAGAGGAAAAACAAAAATACAGTTTTGAAGAAAAACCAAAGTAATAAAATAGTTTCCCAAGACAGCCTGACCAAGGACTTAAACCTCTGGTTATGCACAAATGAGACATGTAGACATAAACTGTACAAGCTTGGCAAATACCCTTGTGAAGCCCCCTCCCCTTTCCCTTCCTTGCTAAAAACCCTATAAGAAGAAACACCCAATAGGGCTCAGGGTCGACTCCTCTGTCTCCTGCATGAGATACGTGTCGACCCCAGCGCTCTGGTTCCCCGAATAAAGCCTCATGCTTTTGCAGCAAGTTGGGTCTCCCGTGTGCCTTTGGGTGCGTGCTATCTCGAGACTTGAGTGAAGGTCTCCCTCTGGGGGTCTTTCACTGGCTGAGGTGCAAGCCCTTCCTGAGGTCTTCCCCCGCTCGGGGGGCGTGTCTCCCGTGTGCGCGCGCAGGTGCTGGCTGAGGCGCCAGCCCTTGCTGAGGTCTTTCCCGCCCTCTGCGCGTGCGTGCGGCGTCTCTCCCGTGTGCGCGCGCAGGCGCTGGCTGAGGTGCGAGTCCTTGCTGAGGCCTTTCCCGCGCTCGGATTGTGGCGTGTCTCCCGTGTGCGCGCGCAGGTGCTGGCTGAGGTGCGAGTCCTTTCCGCGCTCTGCGCGTGCGTGCGGCGTCTCTCCCGTGTGCGCGCGCAGTTGCTGGCTGAGGTGCGAGTCCTTTCCGCGCTCTGCGCGTGCGTGCGGCGTCTCTCCCGTGTGCGCGCGCAGGTGCTGGCTGAGGTGCGAGTCCTTTCCGCGCTCTGCGCGTGCGTGCGGCGTCTCTCCCGTGTGCGCGCGCAGGTGCTGGCTGAGGTGCGAGTCCTTTCCGCACTCTGCGCGTGCGTGTGGTGTCTCTCCCGTGTGCGCGCGCAGGTGCTGGCCGAGGCGCCAGCCCTTGCTGAGGTCTTCCCGCGCTCGGCGGGCCCGTGCGGCTTCTCCCCGCAGTGGACCCTGCGGAGGCCGGTGAGGGCGGACCTCGTGCTGCAGGCCTTGCCGCACTGAGGACATTGGTGGCGACTCTCCCCCGCGTGGACGCTGCCGCGGCTCTGGAGGACACAGCGGGTGCGGAGGACGTGGGGGGGACCCTGGCCACGCGGCGCGCACGGCTTCTGCCGCGTGTGGACCCTCACGGGCAGCCGCGGGCGGGGTCGCTGGAGGCCTTCGCGCTGCGACCGCAGCATGGCTTCTCCCCGCCGTGGGTTCTCCCACGACCTGCGGCTGAAGGACTCGGTTTTTCTCCGGTGTGAATTCTCTTGTGCTGAGTCAGGCTCGATTTTGTGCCGAAGACTTTGGGACAGTGACTGCGCTCATCGATTTTCATTCCACGATGACGTCTTTCCTGTGGATTAAGAGATGAACGAGAACGACATGTATTTAGCGTCTCCTGCTAGACCGCTAATTCTCTCCCAGAAATCCCAGGACATAATGGAGCCTTTGGGAGGTTTCAGTGCTGGTGGATGGCTTCTGCCCAGTTTCAACCTTTGGAAGCCAAAAAAGATAGATGCCTAGCTACCAGTTCTTAGCATACTCAGGAGACGTTTTCTGATAGGGGGAAGATCACCCTATGTTGCAAGGAGTTATATCTAGTTCAAATTTAATAAAATCGTTGCTTGTCGGAGCTGTTGCCAAGAGCTATGTTTCAAGCTAAGTTCTGTTTTCTCTAAAGGACAACAGTTTCACACCCTCTTGGGGTATCACTTCCTCAAGAATAAATGAGACTTTCTACCGTGATTTTCTAGGTTTTCAGTCTTTTCTGATTTAAAGCATTTTCCTACAGTGGAAAAGCAGAAATAATTAATGTTAGTCTTACCGTTTTTACACTTTTATCCCGTTCTTTAGAAGTTACCCGTTTGGTTTTCAGTACTGTCTCCAAATCTGAGGCAAATTGAGAAGAAGTTTAGGTCAGTAGAAAACAAAGCGATGGTGGTGTTCACGCGAGTTAAAGCAGACACACATCAGAATCTAGGTTCTGCAAAGAAAGGGAAATTGTTTTGGAATTTTACGTATTAATGAAAGAAAGGTTTAAGAAGATTGAGACCGATGTGAGATGACAAAGAAAGAGGCATTAGGAATGGAAACTGGGACTTCATGCCTTCGCTTCCCCCGGCTATCACATAAGATGACCAGAACAGTGAGAAAAGAGCTTATACAAAGCTCCCGAGTCCGTGAACTTCAATAAGCCCAGTCCCTGTTTTCCTGGCTGTGGCTGAGGGCTCACAGGCACCTGGTGCTCACCTGGACAGGTGCCTGCAAGAATCCGTCTCTCCTTTGGCATCGCTTTTTCTTCTTCCTCCAACTGGGATAGTAGACCCGGCTTATCAACATGGTGTCCTGTTGTTGGGGAAAATACACGAAATGTAGGCAGATTGATTACGGAGTAAACAACTGCACAATACTGAAGTCAATACTTCTGAGAATGGAACAGTGTGACTTTAGAAGTACTGGAATAATTCTGCTTGAATTTTACGAAATATAGTAATTGTACTGATGATTGCTCCTTGGGAGCAAGGGATAAAAATGCAGGCATCTGAACCTCAATATGCCCATACAGCCCATACCTAGTTCAGATGCATACTTTAGAGGCCCTAAAAATTTTAAACATAGAAAATATAAAGTCAGGGTAAGAAAGAGACATTCATTTTATAGAGGACATTAGATAGTTCCAGAAAGTCTGTTCACCCAGGTTCAATTCCATAGGACCCAGATGCATGGAGAAGGGCTATGGATGTGAAATAGCGTCCTTGTGTTTTTTTTTTTTAAAAATATATTTATATATCTATTATTTATTTAAGAAAAAGAGAGGCATATATAGAGAGAATGGGTACACCAGGGCCTCAAGCCACTGCAGATAAACTCCAGACATATGCACCACATGTGCCTCTGGCTTATGGGTGTACTGGGGAATCAAACGTGGGTCATTAGTTTTCACATACAGCCATCTTTTTTTTTTTTTTTTTGGTCTTTCCAGAATTTTATTTATTTGAGAGTGACACAGAGAAAAAAGGCAGATAGAGAGAGAATGGAAGCATCAGGGCCTCCAGCCATTGCAAACATACTGCAGACGCATGCGCCCCCTTGTGCATGTAGCTAATGTGGGTCCTGGGGAATGGAGCTTTGAACCATCTCTCCAGCCCAACCAGCATTTTTTTTGTTTTGTTTTTTGAGGTAGAGTTTCACTGTAGCTCAGGCTGACCTGGAATTCAGTCTAGTCTCAGTGTGGCCTTGAACTCTCAGCAATCCTATCTCTGCCTCCTGAGTGCAGGGATTAAAGGCGTGTGCCACCATGCCTGGCTGACAGAGAAGCACCTTAACTGCTAAGCCATTTTTCCAGCTCCTAAGCATCCTTTTATAATAATCCACTCTCAACAGAACTGGTCTGGTCCCATGAAACTGACCGACTCCCAAGACAGTATTGAGGATCGTGTCTCTGGAGCCTGTCGTCTCCCAGTAGACCTCACCTCTGAGACAGTATTGAGGATGGTGTCTCTGGAGCATGTCGTCTCCCAGTAGACCTCACAGATGAAAGACAGTACTGAGGATCGTGTCTGGAGCCTGTCGACTCCCAGTAGACCTCACCACTGAGACAGTATTGAGGATCGTGTCTCTGGAGCCTGTGGTCTCCCAGTAGACCTCACCACTGAAAGACAGTACTGAGGATCGTGTCTCTGGAGCCTGTCGACTCCCAGTAGACCTCACCACTGAAAGACAGTATTGAGGGTCGTGTCTCTGGAGCCTGTCGTCTCCCGGTAAACATCACCACTGAGACAGTATTGAGGATGGTGTCTCTGGAGCCTGTCGTCTCCCAGTAAACATCACCACTGAGACAGTATTGAGGATGGTGTCTCTGGAGCCTGTCATCTCCCAGTAAACATCACCACTGAGACAGTATTGAGGATGGTGTCTCTGGAGCCTGTCGTCTCCCAGTAAACATCACCACTGAAAGACAGTATTTAGGATCGTGTCTCTGGAGCCTGTCGTCTCCCAGTAGACCTCACCACTGAGACAGTACTGAGGATCGTGTCTCTGGAGCCTGTGTCTCCCACTGGACCTCACCACTGAAAGACAGTATTGAGGATCGTGTTTCTGGAGCCTGTGGTCTCCCAGTAGACCTCACCACTGAGACAGTATTGAGGATCGTGTCTCTGGAGCCTGTGTCTCCCACTGGACCTCACCACTGAGACAGTATTGAGGATCATGTTTCTGGAGCCTGTCGTCTCCCACTGGACCTCACCACTGAGACAGTATTGAGGATCGTGTCTCTGGAGCCTGTGTCTCCCACTGGACCTCACCACTGAAAGACAGTATTGAGGATCGTGTTTCTGGAGCCTGTGGTCTCCCAGTAGACCTCACCACTGAGACAGTATTGAGGATCGTGTCTCTGGAGCCTGTGTCTCCCACTGGACCTCACCACTGAAAGACAGTATTGAGGATCGTGTTTCTGGAGCCTGTGGTCTCCCAGTAGACCTCACCACTGAGACAGTATTGAGGATCGTGTCTCTGGAGCCTGTGTCTCCCACTGGACCTCACCACTGAGACAGTATTGAGGATCATGTTTCTGGAGCCTGTCGTCTCCCACCGGACCTCAACACTGAGACGGTATTGAGGATCGTGTCTTTGGAGCCTGTGGTCTCCCACCAGACCTCAACACTGTAAGCTTCCACCACTTCAACACTGTTTCAAAGTGAACCAAGTTTCCAGCAAATGAACTTTGGTAGCCAAACCACAGCAATGGTAATGAAATGCTATGAAATTACAGTGTTGTATATTGTGAATACATTGATTTTCTGTAAACTGAGTAATTCAAATGTTGAATTTTATGTTTTGTAAACTTTTCATCAATAAAAAATAGGGGTGGAGAGATAGCTCAGTGGTTAAGGTGCTTGCCTGCAAAGCCTACCAACCCAGGTTCAATTCCCTAGTACCCACATAAAGCCAGATGCCCAAAGTGGAGCATATATCTGGAGTTCATTGGCAGTGGCTAAAGTCCCTGGTGCCCCCATACTTGTTTCTCTCTGCAAATAAATAAGTAAAAATACTTTTTAAAGTGGGAAAGATGGGGCTGTGGAGATGGCTCAGTGGTTAAAGGAACTTTCGTCAAAAGCCTGCTGTTCAGGTTTTACTCCCCAGTACCCATGTAAAGCATGCACATGTTCTTTCTCTTTCTCTCTCTCAGAAATGAATAGAAATATTTCTAACAATAGGAATGAAAGCCTTGCTCCCGAGTCACTGAAGGAACGCAGGCTCAACGGTGGCTTACCAAGTGAGGCCACGTTCTTCCAGTTTTCCAGCATTACCTTCCTGTACAGAGTTGTCTGTAAAGGGTCCAGCAAAGCCCACTCCTCCTGCGAGAACTTCACAGCCACATCCTCAAAGGTCACCAGGTCCTAAACCAAGGATCCCACCAAAGGTAAGAGGAAGCGGGCGTGAGAAGGCATGCGGACAGGGCCCCAGCGTTCCTCCCCTTGGCGTCTGGGCTTGATGCTTTGGCTCCTGGCCATGTAGGCCTCACCCCCAAAGTTACTTGCTCTCCCCACTCACACAGTGAACTCTCAGAATCTCATTTCCTTCCATGTCCTGAGCATAGGCCCAGGCAATGCAGAAAGAGGAGAAATAGTTGACATAACGAATGACCTTCTACGGCCATTTGGCTCCCCCATAACCTCTCGAGAGGGCATGATGCACTTAGGGACTCTGGAATGAACTCTGGAAACGCAGTGAGCAGGGGCTGGAAAGATGGCTCAGTGGGAAAGAGCAGTTACTGGGCAGGTGTGAGGGTCTGAGTTTGATCTCCAGCACCCATGAAAAAAAGTACATGCCTATAACTCTAGACCAAGGAAGCTGGAGACAGGAGGATTGTTGGGGTTCCCAGATCCACCTTAGAGCTCCACGTTCAGTGGGAGACCCTTTCTCAATGAAATGAGTCAAAGGAGTGACAAAAGAGGGCACCTTTGGCTGGCTGGCTGGCTGGCTTAGCAGTTAAGGCGCTTGCCTCCAAAGCCAAAGGACCCAGGTTCGACTCCCCAGGACCCACGTTAGCCAGATGCTCAAGGGGGCGCATGCATATGGAGATTGTTTGCAGTGGCTGGAGCCTCTGGCATGCCCATTCTCTCCCTCCCTCCCTCTTTCTCTGTCAAATAAATAAACAAAATATTTAAATTAAAGAAGAAACCTGATATCTTCCTCTGGTTTTCGTGTGTGTATGCAAATCTGTATACACGCACAACACACACACACATACACACACACACACACACACACACACACACACACACACACACGAAAACAGTAACAAGAAAATACAGAGTGTTGGCACACGGGCCATTTTCTGGGCAGACTCTTAGTCCCTTAGCATCAGATGCTTGGAATCTTAGGATCTTCGGACCCCTGAAGATTCTGTCTGAAGAACAATGAGTGGAAAAAATCAAGACCTGACTCACCTGTAACAAGCTTGTCAGGAATTCACTGGCCAGCTCGTCTTTGCCTGCACATCTTTTCTGAGGATACACCGGGTACAGGGATGACAAAACTGGGGAAAGAGAAATTGGTTCCAAGAATCTAAGATGTCGTGGATTCGGATGTCCTGGAGGCTTATCCACTCATCCACGGCTGCTGCACGCACAGCATGCTCCTGCCACACAAGGCACACTCCACCACCGCAGAGACATCCAGCCGCAGCTTTCATAAAGAACGGGCACAGTCCTGTCTAATCCTAACCAAAATACAGGGTTCAGGGGTCTGTCTACCTACGAGGAAAAGATGACATCCATTTTACAGGTGGGGGAACTGAAGTTCTGAAGGCATCACCATTTATTACAGAAAGAATTAAAGGCTGAGCTCAACAGCAACCACATGGCCACCACATACATGACCAGATGACATACCCACCAACACTGAAGACCCCATCCCAAGAGCTGCCGAGGACCACTGGGCCACACTCCTGCTTCACCTGAGAGGTCCAAGACTCTTTGATGGCCGCCCAACACCTCCTGTACTGCTCTGTGGGCCTGGAGGCCTTGAAATCGGGACTTTGAGGCATGCCCGAACCCACGTGTGGTAGAAAAGAAGCTAATAGCTGAACTGATTCACTAAGTTATCTTTGTCATCAGATAGAAAAATCCCAAAGAAGGGCCTGTCCAGAAAGGGCTCAAAGGGAAGATCACAAGGAAAGACAGCTTAGGCTAAAACAAAGTAAAATGGAGTTCACTGTTAGGGTGGCCTGACTGTAGAAGTCATTGATAGGCAAATTGTCTTGTCTATTCGCTCACCCCTCCCCTCGGCTCTGGAAACCATCTTTCCATAAAATGGAAGTAAAATCTCAGCTCAGACCAAAGCTTCTTTGGAGGGCTAACTTCAAGCTTCTTGGCCCCCGGGCTAATAAACTTTCTACTTTCACTCATTCTGGAGTTCGAGTGATCTTCCCAGAGAATTTCTACCACACACACTCACCACAAGTGGGAGGGAGAACGATGGCTGCCATCCTGAACACACGGCTTGGGCACGTCTCCTCTGACTCCCCCGGGCATCGGGCGGCACTGAGGAAGGAACGGGAGACAAAAAGGCTGCACGGCTGCTCACTTTTCTTTTTCTTTTTCTTTTTATGATAGGAAAGGGTTTATTTCAGGCTTACAGATTCCATGGGAAGCTTCATCATGGTGTAAAGAAGCTGGCTTATTTCAGCATGCATCATAGCAGAGAGAGAGAGAGAGAGAGACAGAAAGAAAGAAAGAAAGAAAGAAAGAAAGAAAGAAAGAAAGAAAGAAAAAGAAATAAAGAAAGAAAGAAAGAAAGAAAGAAAGAGAAAGAAAGAAAGAGAGAAAGAAAGAAAGAGAGAGGAGAACTAACAACAGCCAGCATGAACAGCCAGGGTTTAAGCTACCTCTGTACACATACAGCAGGGCTGGACTCAAGATCTACCCCCAGTGACACACCTGCTCCCGCAGGACTCTACTTGCTAAAGACTGAGTAGGAAGCTTAATCAAAAATACCTGAGTTGGGCTGGAGAGGTGGCTTAGATATTAAAGCACTTGCCTACAAAGCCAAAGGACCCAGGTTTGATTCCCCAGTAGTACCCACATAAAGTCAGATGCACAAGGTAGCACATGCATCTGGTGTTATTTGCAATGGCTAATAGCCCTGGTGCACCCATTCTCTCTCTCGCTGCTCACTTTTCCAGGGTGGCTGAGATGAGCTTGTCCATCTTGCCCTCCTTCAAAATGTACATTCTTCCTCCCACACTGGACCTTTCCTCTGTTTGTTAGGGAAAAAACAAACAAACATCATCACCACCACCATCATCCACAACAAAAAGGGTCAACGTTCTCTCTGCTGTCACGCCACATTGAATGAGAGCCAGTAACAAGCAAGCATTTTTGCAGTGATCATCAACTGGGGGCCTATCCATTCAGTTCAGTGCTGGCAAAATCGACTTCGATAAAGTATGTCACGTTCCAGGCTGGAGAGGTGGTTTAGCAGTTAAGGCGCTTGCCTGCAAAGACAGAGGACCCAGGTTTGATTCCCCAATACCCACGTAAGCCAGACGCACAAGGTGGCACATGTGTCTGGAATTCATTTTCAGTGGCTAAAGGCTCTGGCGCACCCATTCTCTCTCTCTCCCTCTTTCTTTCTCAAATAATAAAATAAAGTGTCAGGTTCCACAGAGTGCTTAATTCCCAGAGTTCCCACCCCCAACTTTAGATGCTGGTGATAAGCCCTCTGTGGTTTTCTCTGTACTCCGGACCCAGGGGCTACAAACTGGGACTCCACAGCCCTTCCTCGTGTTTGATTCATTTGCTCAAGTGTCTCACAGAACTCAGGGTTTGCTTTTCTGTTTCCTGGCTTATTACAAAGGCTGTTGCAAAGGCCACAGGTGAGTAGATACACACAGCAAGATATATGGGAGGGGTGCAGGGCCCTTCATGTGTTTTCTGGATGCAACAACCTCTAGGAAGCTGGTAAGTACCACTACCTGCGAACTCTCCAAACCCTGACCCTTTGGCTTATTACGGAGATTTTGGTACACTGGCAACAGACTGGGTGGGAAACTCAGGAAGGCCTGTCTGCTATTCTTCATAGCGTCTTTGGGCTATGGAAGAAATTTGTCAGTGTTAGACCAGGATGCCAAAACATTAACTATGTGCCCTTTTGGACTCAGTTCCAATAATTACCTCAAAGATGCATATATACTAAAAGACTGGGGCAAGATTATTGACTGTACATATAACGGGGAATCAAGCCTCGAACCTGGGTCCTTAGGTTTCACAGGTAAGCGCTTAACCGCTAAACTCATTCATAATGGACATTCAGTCTCTCAGTTCAGTTCCTCTAAAGAACCCTGAGGAACGCAGGGGCTTTTCTCACGCAGTGCTCTTACGATCACACCCGTGTTCCTTCATCTCAGTCAAACTCCATGACTAACTATACCCAGCCTCACCTTCAGTTCTCAAGCTAATCACCATTCTTACCCAAAGGACTTCCCTGTCTCTTCAGACCGAGCCACACAATCCTCTCACCTTGTCTGTCCTGTTAGAATGTACACTCTGCGAAGGCAGAAAAAGTCTGTTTTAGCCGGGTGTGGTGGCGCCCGCCTTTAGTCCCAGCACTAGGAGGCAGGGGGAGGAGGATCGCCGTGAGTTCCAGGCCACCCTGAGACTCCATAGTGAATTCCAGGTCAGCCTGAGCTACAGTGAAACCCTACCTGGAAAAACCAAAAGAAAAATAAAAAGGCCCTGGCAGTCCAAATTTTCTCTCTCTCTCTTAAATAATTAACATATTTTAAAATCTATTTTTATTTATTTGAGAGGAAGAGGTATATATATAGAGAGAGAATATGAATGGGCATGCCAGGGCCTCCAGCCACTGCAAATGAACTCCGGACATATGCGCCCCCTTGTGCTCTGTTGTGAATTTATAGAATTTCATCGGAACTTCAGAAACTTTTAAAGTTTTTCCCTCTGCCCCCCTCCCCCACAGTCGTGATTCCTTTGTCGCGCAGGCTGCACCGTGCGGCCGTCCCGACCTCCATCCAGCCCTGGCGTGCAGCAGCAGCTCTCTGCCCTCGGCTCTCAAGTCTGCCCCATCAGAGGTGCAAGGTCTGCACACTGGTGCACGCACAAGGGGCTCGGAGGGGTGCAGCAGCAGGAGTGCCATCCGGGGACCGTGATCAATCAGAGGGGCTCGCGGGGGTGGGGGGAGGCAGAGCTTGCAGAGCTCCCAGAGCTTGCAGAGCTGTCAACGATCCCTCCTCCCCCTCCTAGGCCTCGGGGTGCAGCCGCGCCCTTCCCTACGCACTTCAGCTTCCGGACACGGGTGGGCCTCGGCGCCCTCCACATCCCGACCCGCGCCGCCCAGCCTAGTCATTGAGGGTTTCCCGGTAGAGTTCCGGAGAGGGTCTGTACACAGGGTTCAGCTCTGGCCACGCGAGCAGCCTCCAAGTCCCCGATCCACGCCGGTGGGCACGAACGAGCCACAATGTGGGTGGGAGCAAGCTTGCAGGACGAGATTGTCTTCTCAGCGAACAGTGAGTGCCACACGATATAACTGACAGCTTCCTTTGGGACTCAAGTGGTCACTGTGAGGTTCTGGGTTCAAGATTGAAGGGAAGTGGAGACAAACTGTTTCTTGGGCCCAAGACATTAAAAAAAATTTTATTTATACTTATTTGAAAGACAAGAGACCAAGAATGGGCGCGCCAGGGCCTCCAGCCACTAGAAAGAAACTCCAGATGTGTGCATCTGGCTTACAAGGGTCCTTTGGCTTGGCAGGCAGGCAAGTGCCTTAACTGCCAAGCCATCCCTCCAGCCTGGGTAAGCCTTTTTTGTCTTGTCTGACCCAAAGATTTAATTTTAAATCCAGGTGAGACAGTGGTGGTGTTCAGAGCTGTCCAGCAGAGGGTTTTGAAGTCTCTTTTGGGGAGGGGAAGATCCTGTGCTTGGCTGGGAGAGGACTCTGGGACCTGAAGGGTTGAGGACTATCTCCAGCCTACAGCAGTGAGGTTGCCTGGACATCCTGTTGAACTTTTAGGGGCACTGAGGCTTGGCATTTCCTCTCTGTAGTGGGGTCCGGTGTTGCATGAGTAAGACCACTTACTCAAAATACTGGCCAGGGCTGCACCTCAGATCTCTGAGAGTAACCCTACACTGCTCTGAACTGTTCCTAGTATCAGCTGTTACTGGAAAAAAAAAAAAACAAAATGTTTATTGCAAAAAGAGGATGGGAGTTAAACCATAAATCACAACTCATGTGTTATAGTTACAGCCATAAAAGCAATTTTACTTTATTTTTGTTTATTTATTTGAGAGAGAGAGAGAGAGGATGAGAGAGGGAGAGAGAATGGGTGTGCCAGGGCCTCCAGCCACTGCAAAGTAACTCCAGATGCGTGCGCCCCCTGTGCATCTGGCTAATGTGGGTCCTGGGGAATCAAACCGAGGTCCTTTGGCCTTGCAGGCAAACGCCTTAACTGCTAAACCATCTTTCCAGCCCCATAAAAGTAATTTTAAACATAAAGGGGAAACTGGTGTGTTACAGCAGGGACATTCTAGTCTTAAAAGATTATAGGGAAGGAGAAAAAAAAAAAAAAAACAAGGCTGGGCATGGTGGCACACTCCTTTAATCCCAGTGCTAGGGAGGCATAGGTTGAAGGATTGCTGAGAGTTCGAGGCCACCCTGGGACTACATAGTTAATTCCCGGTCAGCCTGGACCAGTGAGACCCTACATCCAAACCACAAAAATAAATAAATAAATAAAACAAAAAGGAACTAGTGAATAGGTCAGTTGGTCAGTTCCAGGAAGCGCCTGGGGGGTGTGAGTTGGGCCTGCAACGAGTCTCTGAATGTACCACTTATCTGCCCGTAAGGATTTTGTTCAACAGTGTAGGCCCAGGATAATGCTATTTAGACCAGCAGAGCATCCTCTTTATTTACCATCCCTATCTGCTTAAGCAAGTGTTTCATTGTTTTATTCCATTCTTTTATGAGCTGTGTTGCAGTTGGGTTTGAGTTGCTGGTAGAAATCACCCAACCAAAAGCAGCTTGTGGGAAAAAGAGGTTTATTTTTGCTTATAGGCTCAAGGGGAAGCTCCCCTTGATGATGGCAGGGGAAAACGATGGCATGAGCAGACGGTGGGCGTCACCCCCTGGCCCACATATAGTAAACTGTGGCAACAGGAGAGTGTGTCAAACACTAGCAACGGGGAGCTGGCTTTAACACCCATAAGCCCGCCCCCAACAACAAACCCCCTCCAGCAGGCATTACTTTCCAAATCTCCATCAGCTGGGGACCCAGCATTCAGAACACCTGAGTTTATGGGGGACACCTGGATCAAAACCCCACAAGCTCCCACAAGGAAATGACTTCTATTTTTCTTTAAGCTTGATATGAAGAAATGTAGAGAAATATAACAGTTTGATCTCTTTCCACTCTCCACCCATGGACAATAGGTGGTGTTTTTCAGAAAGGCGTCATCATTTACTGTGACACTAAGTAGAGTCCTCACGATCCCAGCCACAGTCTGAGCATGGCTCTACTCAATGCGGGTGTGGGGGACCCATGCTCATCGTCCCAACCCTGGGGATTTGGAAGCTATAATGTCACAAGTTTAAGGACAGCCTGGCTTATACGAGACCCTGTCTGAAAATAAGAACAAAGAAAGGCACGGATACTATCTGAGCAATGTGGTTTATTTCTTCTTTGCACCCGGCTTGGCAAAAGGCGGTCCTGAGAGGTGGACTCACTGCAGCTTCCTCAGGTCCAGATGTGGTAGGTAATAGCCCAGGTGATGCTGGACCTGGTAATTTCCCCCCTTCTTCCGCAGGCAGACAGTTACCTGTGAGTGGAAAGAGAAGGCATCAGGGTGGGCTAGCCAACCATCCAAGTACTGGAGACCTCAGATACGAGAAATACAAGAAAGCCAGATGCCCAGAGTTCCTTATGTAGTCTCACTGTGGCCTTGAACTCACAGTGCTTCCCTACCTCTGCCTCCCCAGTGATGGGATCAAAAGCATGAGCTACTCTACCTGACATATATACATACACACACACACACACACACATATATGCCATATAAGATATATACATACATATATACATAAGATAGATGTATATCTTATTTATTTATTGGTGAGAGAGACAGAGAGAGAGAGAGAGAATGGGTGCTCCATGGCCTCCTGCAATTGCAAACAAACTCCAGACACCACCTGGCTTTGTGTGGGTACTAGGGGATCGAAGCGGGTTGGGGGCGTGGTGGGAGAATCATGCTTTGCGAGCAAGTGCCTTGAACAAACACGGAGCCATCTCTCCAGTCTTCCATCTAGGTCTTGGGAATGTTGGGGCCAGTCGTAACGCAGGCCCTGTGCACTAGATTTTGCTTCTTTCTCCAAAGCTTTTATTCCGTTTCTTTGCCTGCTCCCTCTTCCCTCTGTCCCTCTTTATTTTCTGGGTGCCTGGCTTTCTCCCTCAGCCTGTCTCTCCCTCTCCATTCTCAATTTTTTTAAAAAATATGTTTATTTATTTGACAGAGAGAAAGAGGGAGAGAGAGAATGGGCGCACCAGGGCCTCCAGGCACTGCAAACGAACTCCAGATGTGTGCGCCCCCTTGTGCATCTGGCTAACGTGGGTCCTGGGGAATAGAACCTGGGTCCTTTGACTTTGTAGGCAAATGCCTTAACCGTTAAGCCATCCCTCCAGCCCCATTCTCAATTTTTTAAAGAAGTCTCTCATACCCCCTTTTATTCAGTTTTCTTCTCCCCCACATCATATCTCTCATCAGTGTATCAACATAAAATTGCCTGTCACCTATCAGCCATCTGTTACCTGTGGACCATCCGTCAATTGCCTATCAGTTCCCTATCATTTATGTAGCATCATCTATCCTCTTTTTTTTATTTTAAAATTATTTATTTGTTTATTTGAGATCGACAGACACAGAGAGGAAGACAGATAGAGGGAGAGAGAGAGAATGGGCACACCAGGGCTTCCAGCCTCTGCAAACGAACTCCAGACGCATGCGCCCCCTTGTGCATCTGGCTAACGTGGGACCTGGGGAACCGAGCCTCGAACCGGGGTCCTTAGGCTTCACAGGCAAGCGCTTAACCGCTAAGCCATCTCTCCAGCCCTATCCTCTTTTTTATCTATCATCTATTAGTCGTTGGTGTTTTGTTTCTGTCTCTATCAGCTGTGCCGCATCTGCCGACCGTCTACCTTTTAATCATCTATCCAGCGTCTGTGCATGTTGGCCTCCACATGCATCATACACACACACACACACACACACACACACACACACACCCCACACATTTTTTTATTAACATAGTCTCATGAGACGAGCATCCCTTGCTCACCAGGAAACAGCCGATCAGGAGTGTGATGAGTCCCAGGAGTCCAGCCAAACAGATGAGGATGATGGCCCAGAAGGGAAGTTCTGGGGAGACAAGCGCTAGGGTGAGTCGCTTCCCAGGGATCCTCCTCGAGCCCCGTGGGGCCTGAGTATGGGCAAGAGTTGGGCGGGGAGCACGGAACAGCTCGATATTGCATGGCTCTGAAGCTCTCTTGCCCAGCAGGACAATATCCAGGCTGTCCTCCCCTTGGGTCTCACATATCCTTGCCATGGGTTTAGCCATCTTCCGTCATGGCCCAAGACCGACCCTCCGCCCTTCACAGCTCCCACACAAGGCAAAACACGGAACTCTCCCCCCAGGCACGAGCTTCTCTGCAGCTTACCAGAGTTCCTAGACGCCGCCTCATTTGTGTGGCCGGAATACCCTGCAGACGAATGACAGAGAGAACGCGTGGCGTCGTGGCTTGCTTTTTAACTTTCTCAGTCTTGTAATTTTGGGGATAGAGCCTAGGGTCTTGAGCACGCAAGGCCAGTGCTCTGCCACCCATTCCTTATTCTAACAAAGGTTTCCAAATGTGAGAGGCAGCATGGCATTGCAAGGTTTGGGAGTGACCGAGTCCACCGAGACCACTCTGAGGCAAAGATGGAAGCTTTCATTCGGGGGGGAAAACCACGAGCTGCCAGGACTGACGCTCAGGAGCGGAGCACAGCCCACCTGAGATTCCAGATAGAGGGGCTTTATCGAGCTCTTCAGGTGGGGGAAGGTGAGGAAGGGAAAAGAATTCTTTGTTCTTTACATCAGCCATTTCACACAGCTAGGGTGTGAGACCGGCACAGCGAGCAGGTGACCTTGGAGATAAGGGGCCAGGAAACCTAGACCTGGGGCGTTGTTGGGAAGGAAGGATGATGGCTGGGAGGTTCCTTGAGGAATGTGGATGACTCACTTCCCTGTGTTTCTGTCACCCTCCTGCTGTCTTTGGTGAGTCCATTTTGGGAAGCCCATCTTGACCTAACCGGTATGGTAAGGGTCTACTGCTTAGATTTAACCACGAATATTTCATCCGATTGAAACAATGGTTAGAACTGGGGCATTGGCGCGGTTGGCATAGCACTTGCCACGCAAGCGTACAGACCTGGGTCTGAAATCCTGGCACCCACGAGAAATGCCGAGGGCGGTGGCATGTGCCCACAACCCCGGGGGTGGGGAAGCTGAGGCAGGAGGATCCCCCCCCGGGGCTAGTCGGCCAATCCAGCCAAATCAGTGAGCTCTGCCTCAAAAAATAACGTGGGTCCCCCTTCCAGATCGGCAGAGGCAGCAGCTGGAGCAGCTGCAGCCTGCGCCTTTTCAAGGCCACCCTCAGCCCGCACCAAGGTCTCTTTCTTTCCCACTTCCTCCTCTTCCACCCCCTCCTCCTTCTACCCATGGGGGGGGGCTCACCTTCCTGCCTGCCCCTATTGTTGGGGTCCTCTGCCTCCTGCCCTTCCTGACTGCTCCCCTTCCTCCCCACCAAAAAAAAAAAAGATGGAAAGCAATTGAAGACATCCAGCATTGACTACTGGCCTCCAAACACCCATGTACACGTGTACACATATCTGCATACACAAACATGAGGCCACTTGCATATTAACATACATACATACATGGAGAAACACCATACGCACACATATATATGCACAAAATCAGTTTAAAAGTAAGTCCAAGCGGGGTGTGGTGGCACACGCCTTTAACCCCAGCACTTGGGAGGCAGAGGTAGGAGGACTGCCGAGAGAGAGTTCAAGACCACCCTGAGACTCCATAGTGAATTCCAGGTCAGCCTGGGCTAGAGTGAGACCCTACTTTGAAAAACTAAAAAAAAAAAAGTGTAAGTCCAGGGCTGGAAAGATGGTTTAGTGGTTAAAGCTCTTGCCTGCAAAGCCTAAGGACCTGGGTTTGATTACCCAGAACCTATGAAAGCCAGACGCACAAGGTGGCGCATGCATCTGGAGTTCATTTGCAGAGGCTGGTGGCCCTGGCGTGCCCATTCTCATTCTCTCTCCCTCCCTGTCTCGTTCTCTCTCAAATAAATAAACACAAATCAATAAATAAGTAATAAAAACAAATTAAAAGCCCAGAGAAGATAGGTGACTGCTGTGAGGTCACAGAGCTTTCCAGGAGAGCGGGGAAGGCTAGGTGTGACATTTTCTCCCTCAGTGTTTCATAACACCCGAACAAACCACACATGCCGTCTCCTAGTTCACCGAGAGGCGCCTGGTGTGATGTGGCTGAGGACATACGGCGAAGTTCAACACTGCCCCTTGCTCAGGGAAGCCCCACGCGTGGAAGGGGGACCTCCCACCCCGGCTCCGGTGGCCGGGGAGACCTTACCATCCACAAGGACACTCTTCCTGTCCAGTGTGAAGTTCAGCAGCTGGGTACCATTCTGGGTCATCCTCAGGAATTCTTCATAGATGGCAACTTTGTCCACTCTCCGAGCCAATGGGGAGAAGTCACACAAGGAGTCCACCCCAGTGTGGTTGCTGTCTGGGACCGACCTGGAGAGCGCGTAAAAGATGAACAAGGACACTGGGAATTCTGCCTTGACTACAGCTTCTCCCATCTGGGTACTGACCAGGCCCGACCCTGCTTAGCTTCTGAGATCGGACAAGATTGGGCGTGTTCAGGGCAGGAGATCAGAGTTGACTAGAGAGTCCCTACTGCTAGGCCTTGGCCAGGAGAACTCTGTGCGACAACGTGAACGTCCTGCATCTGCACTTTGTTTTTCTGTTTGTTCGTGTGTGTGTGTTACTCGTGTGTGTTCACATATGGGGGCACACGAGTGGGTGGGTAAGCGTGCACTTGTGTGCATGTGTATATGGAGGCCAGACGTTGATGCCACATGTCTTCCTTAATTGGTCTCCATCTTGTTTATGTATTTTATTTATTTATTTAGGAGAAGGAGAGAGGGAAAAAAAAGGCAGAAGTTTTTACTCCCAACATTCCAGAAATGCTCTAGCAATGACCACTTATTTTTATTTTTATTTTTTATTTGAGAGAGAGAAAGAAAGAGAATGGGCATGCCA
This sequence comes from Jaculus jaculus, assembly GCF_020740685.1. NCBI lineage: Eukaryota > Metazoa > Chordata > Mammalia > Rodentia > Dipodidae > Jaculus > Jaculus jaculus. The sequence continues at coordinate 11,017,461 of NC_059122.1, read as the reverse complement.
GGGCCTTGAGCCTGTGCAAATGAACTCCAGACACATGCACCACCTTGTGCATCTGACTTATGTGGGTCCCAGGGAGTGGAACCTGGGTCCTTTGGCTTCTCAGGCAAATGCCTTAATTACTAAGCCATCTCTCTAGCATGACTATTTATTTTATTTCTAATATTTTTATTTTTATTTGTTTATTTGACAAGGAAAGAAGGAGAGAGGCAGAGAGAGAGAAAGAGAGAGAGGGAGAGAGAAAGAGAAAGAATGGGCATGCCAAGGCCTCCAGCCACTGCAAATGAACTCCAGATGCATGTGCCATCTGTGCATCTGGCTTACATGGGTCCTGAGGAATCAAACCTGGATTCTCAGACTTAAGTGCCTTAGCTGCTAAGCCATCATTCAGCCCCTTTTGTTCCTTTTTATTTTTTTTTTTTTGGTTTTTCAAGGTAGAGTCTCACTCTAGCCCAAGTTGACCTGGAATTCACTATATAGTCTCAGGCTGGCTTCAAATTCATGGTGATCCTCCTACCTCTGCCTCCCAAGTGCTGCAATTAAAGGCATGCACTACCATGCCTGGCTCCCTTTTGTTACAGTTTTCTAAAAAATAATTTTTGCTCATTTTTATTTATTTATTTGAGAGTGGCAGAGAGAGAGAGGGAGAGAGAATGGGTACGCCAGGGCCTCCAGCCGCTGAAAACGAACTCCAGATGCATGCACCCTTGTGTGCATCTGGCTAACGTGGGTCCTGGGGAATTGAGCCTAGAACTGGGGTCCTTAGGCTTCACAGGCAAACGCTTAACCACTAAACCATCTCACCAGCCCCTTTTGTTACTGTTTTAACTTGCAGTACTCCTATGTTATTTAACCAGATCCTTGATAACTTTAACAATCAACTACATGAAAATCATGGTAGTGGGATAGAGAGATGGCTTAGCAGTTAAGGTGTTTGCCTGCAAAGCCAAAGAAAGGATCCTGGATAGACTCTCCAGGACCCATGTAAGCCATGTGCACAAGGGGGCACATGTGTCTGGAGTTCATTTGCAGTGGCTGGAGGCCCTGGAGCACCCATTCTCTCTCTCCCCCTCTTTCTCTCTCTCAAATAAATAAATAAAATATATTTTAAAAAGATCATGGTAGTGTGAAAACCAGACTAGCAGCCATGATGGTTGTAAAATTCCTCAAACACCTATTTCGCAAAGAACTGTCACTGTTTGCTGATCCTCATGTTTGTCTTTATTTTAATGTGACTCAGAGCTTGCTCACTAGGGAAAGTTTATTCCAGGTTACTTGTCAAGAACAATCAGTGGTAATGTTGTTCAAGGCTGAGGGAAGGACACCAGCAGGAGCAGGAAGAAGTGAGCCAAAAATTTAAATGGAAAATTTGGAGACAGATTGTTCATAAAGGGGAGTTTACATGTCTCCGATGCATTGCTGAAGAGTTAGAAAGTTCTCAACTTGTGGTATTGTTTATAAGACCAGTGAGAAGAAAAAGCTAGGATTTCTACCTGCATGGTTGGCTTGGCTTTCTGTCAAAGAACATTGACCAATGTGGTACATGAACAGAATGAAAGACAGTATCTAAAATAATGATTAATGTGGGTATGTCTTATGAACAGAATGAAAGACAAAATATCTAAAAATATTGATGAATATGAGATGTCATACCAACAGAATGAAAGAAAATATCTAAAAACATTAATTATTGTGATATGTCATATGAACAGAATGAAAGAAGATAGCTAAAAATACTGATTAATGTGATATGTCACATGACGAGGATGAAAGAAAATATCTAAGAACACCTGATGTTGACTCTGCCTCCACATGCATGCACTTGTACCTACACACATGTTCACCCACACATGCCCATCAAACACATATACATGCAGAAATAAGTAAATCAGGGGAGAGATGGCTTAGTGGTTAAGGCACTTGCCTGCAAAGCCTAAGGATCCAGGTTGGATTCCCCAGTACCCACGTAAGCCAGATGTACTAGGTGGCACATGTGTCTAGAATTTGTTTGCAGTGGCTAGAGGCCCTGGTACACCCATTCTCTCTCTCTCTCTGTCTCCTGCCTCTTTCCCTCTCTCAAATAAATAAATAAAAATAAGAATATTAAAAAAATAAATCAGCAATAAAGAAGCCTACGTGATCTTGACACAAATGCACACAAAAACGCACAACCATTCTGTGATAAAAAGAAAAATTATAAAAACTTCAAGCGGGGCATGGTGGCACATGCCTTTAATCTCAGCACTCAGGAGGCAGAGGTAGGAGGATCACCGTGAATTCGAGGCCACCCTGAGACTACATACTGAATTCCAGGACAGCCCAGACCAGAGTGAGACCCTACCCTGAAAAACCAAAAAATAAAAACTCCAGGGCAGGACAGATAACTCAGCCATTAAGTGTACTTCTTGCACAAACACAAGGACCTGAAAGGGACTGAAACTGAAGTTTGAATCCCCAGAGTCCATCTAAACAGCTGGGCATGACCACATGTACCTGTAATCCCAACCCCACAGAGGTGAGTAAGGACCAGGAAATTGCCCAGGATCACAAAAAACCAGCCAGCTGCAGCACCATGAAGATACTCGACCTCAGATATACAAGAACAGGTGGACCGGCATTACAGTGTGGCACCCAATGTTCTGCTCTGGGTGCCACAGGGGCACATACATGGACACATGTCACACACTGCACACACACAAATACGCAACAGCAACAAATAACCACACACACACACACACACACACACACACACACAAGACTACATAGACATGTTCTCAACCCATTGAAGAACATCTATGTAAACTCATACCTACTTAATGGTGAAAAATGGGGAGCTCTCCTTGTAAGACTAAAAATGCTAAAAAAAAAAAAAAAAATCCCTGTCTTCACCTGGATGTTATTCACAGAATACTAGAAGTTAGAATTAAGTCAAGAAAAATAAATGAAAGCCACCCAAATTGAAAAAGAAGTGTCAAACTATCTCTAGTAGCAGATTGCTGGATATTGCACATACAGACGCCTAAGAAACTCAGACACACATTTCTAAAACCCTTTGGTTTCTACTGATTGAGTGTAGGCTATAATACCAATACACTAGTAACACTCTGACAAGAGAATTGAGGAAAAGAGTCATTTGCAATAACAGTGAAGAATTAAAACACAAATAGGGCTGGGCCTGGAAGGGTGGCTTAGCGGTTAAGGCGTTTGCCTGCAAAGCCAAAGGACCCAGGTTCGATTCCCCAGGACCCACGTTAGCCAGATGCACAAGGGGGTGCATGTGTCTGGAGTTCGCTTGCAGTGGCTGGAGGCTCTGGTACGCCCATTCGCTCTCTTTCTCTCTCTTTCTGCCTCTTTTTCTCTCTCTCAAATAAATAAATAAAAATAGAATTTAAAAAATCAATAAATAAATAGGAGTAAGTTTAACAGAAGACCTATACACTGAATACTACAAAACACGATTGAAAGAAAATTCAGATCTAGATGGGTCTATAGGTTCAAGCCTATTACTTGGGAAGCTGAGGCAGAAACATTGTAAATTCAAGGCCAGCCTGGGCTATACAGTGATTTTGAGGCTAGCCTGGGCAATGTGGTAAGACCTTTGTGTCAAAATACAAATAAAAAAATTTTGTTGTTGTTTTGTTTTTCGAGGTAGGGTCTCACTCTGGCTCAGGCTGACCTGGAATTCACTAGGTAGTCTCAGGGTGGCCTCGAACTCTTGGCGATCCTCCTACCTCTGCCTCCAAAGTGCTGGGATTAAAGGCGTGCGCCACCATGCCTGGCTATAAATGAAGAATTTTATGCTATAAGTTCTTCATGCCACACATCTCCCCATTTTCTGAGGCTTCACAAGTTCCTCTAACTCTCTAAGATAGTTGGACTTGTTTTTTAGGAAGAAGTGGGTTTTTAGGTAACAATTTTGTGCTCCTAGGGTTTGCTTCTATAATAGCCAGGAACTGAGAGACTATAGCAAGGAAGGATTTATTTAAAACACAGAAGTTTCCAGAATCATCAGGCCCTGCGTTGGTACTCACCTGAATGCTAAAACTTGACAGTGGGAAAAGTAACTCTTGATGCTGCTGTTTCGGAAAAGCTGGTTGAGCTGAAACATAGGGCAATTGTTTCTTAGGTCAGACCTGGATGATTCACCACCACTGAGTTTACTTCTCTGCCTGTTTTTTCTTTCTTTCTTTTTGTCTTTGATAAACATTGCCCAGATTTATGTACCAAAAGATGTTTTGTTCCAGGGTATGGCACAGAGCTACGTGATGGATGCTTGACTAGCTGCTTAATCTCTGCTTTTTTCAATTTATAAATGGGAGTAAGAATCTGTCTTCAAGAACTGTTGTAAGGGCTGGAGAGATGGCTTAGTGGCTAAGGCACTTGCCTGAAAAGCCAAAGAACCCAGGTTTGAATTCCCCAGGACCCACGTAAGCCAGATGCACAAGATGGTGCATGAGTCTGGAGTTCATTTGCAGTGGCTGGAAGCCCTGGTGTGCCCATTCTCTCTATCTCAAATAAGTAACTAAATAATTTTTTAAAAGAAATTTAAAAAGGGCTGGAGAGATGGCTTAGTGGTTAAGCACTTGCCTGTGAAGCCTAAGGACCCCGGTTCGAGGCTTGATTCCCCAGGACCCACATAAGCCAGATGCACAAGGTGGCGCATGCATCTGGAGTTCATTTGCAGTGGCTGGAGGCCCTGGCGTGCCCATTCTCTATATATATTTGCCTCTTTCTGTCTTTCTGTCTGTCGCTCTCACATAAATAAATAAAAATAAACAAAAAATTATATAAAAAAGAATTGTTGTAGGCTGGGTGTGGTGGCGCATGCCTCTAATCCCAGCACTCGGGGAGGCAGAGGTAGGAGGAGTCCCTGTGAGTTCAAGGCCACCCTGAGACTCCATAGTGAATTCCAGGTCAGCCTGGGCTACAGTGAGACCCTACCTTGAATCCCCCCCCCCAAAAAAAAATTTGTTGTACAAAAAACCACCCTCTGACCAGTGTCCACCAGTGTGTACAGGCCAGTCTGTGCCTGGGAGCAGAGCGGACACACAAGACCATTCTTACCGCATATTCAATACTTCTTTTGTTCTGCTGATGCCCAGTTGTGCCTGGCTGTGCCATGTCCTGGGAGTAGAATAGGTTGGTGACGGTGAAGTTCAGGTTGAAATGCTGGGTGCTGGCACTGGTTGTAGACAATTCTGTCGGGGTAGGAGTGGATAGCTTCACCTCTAGAATTACAAAGCAAGTATATAAAGATTCCAAGCCGGGCGTGGTGGCGCACGCCTTTAATCCCAGCACTCGGGAGGCAGAGGTAGGAGGATTGCCATGAGTTCAAGGCCATCCTGAGATGACAGAGTTAATTCCAGGTCAGCCTGGACCAGAGTGAGACCCTACCTCGAAAAACCAAAAAAAAAAAAAAAAAAAAAAAGATTCCATATCAGTGACTGAGGGAGGGGACTGCGAGACTCCACCCCTCCCTCAGGAATTCTAGACAGCTCATGGTTGCTTGGGGGGAGTGGGGGAGGGTTCGGGGGGAGGAGGAGACATTTTCTTCAGTGGAGAAGTCACCGGTAAGTTGCTCATGATCCTGTGAATTATACTTTACCCATGTTCCTGCAAGCAATGTTGATTTAAATACACTGGATCATAGAAAGAGAAAGAAAGAAAGAAAAAGGAGCTGGGTGGTGGCGCACGCCTTTAATCCCAGCACTCGGGAGGCAGAGGTAGGAGGATCGCCGAGAGTTCGAGGCCACCCTGAGACTACATAATGAATTTCAGGTCAGCCTGAACTAGAGTGAGACCCTACCTCGAAAAACCAAAACCAAACAAACAAAAAAAATTCCTTTTCTACTCAAGTTGATTCTTATCAGTTACTTTGGTCAGAGCAACGAGAAAAACACGCTAAGACAATGTTCTGCGTTTTAGACACACATGAAACTCAATTCTCCGTCTTTTCTCTGTATCTGTGTCCTTCCTGCTGTCCCTGAGATTTTCATTTCTTACCTTCTACAGGAACATCTGTAACCTCAAAAGGGGTCGGGGAACCTAAAAACGTTCTCATGATCTCTCTACTCTCATACCTTTTGGCAGGCAATACCTGCAGTGAACCTTTGGACTTTCCTCCCTTCCCAGTGCCAGTGGGAATCAGAAGCCACCTGAAGGCAGGCACATACTTTGGGCTTCGAATTAACTAAGGCTGCTGCTTTGTGGTCTGGGGCCTCCCTCCTCCCTGAGGAGCCTTCAAGAGAGTTAACTCCACTTTGTCCGGTGGGACCGATTGGTGGCGTTCCTACTTCTTTTCATAAAGTGACAAATCGTCTCAAACACGTCTATCTTGAGCCACTTACCACCTGTCCTCACCATCCCAACCGGATCTAACATGATGGAAGTGACCTCACAGCTCTTTTTATTGCCATAAAATGACCCATCAGCCCATGTCCCCAGCTCCTTCCCTCCATAATAGTTGCAGATGTAGGCGGGGAGGCCAGGTCTCTGGATGTGGGGCGGCGGGGGAGGGGGCGGGGAGAGATTCTAGGGGCTGAGGGGGGGGGTATCACTGAGTACTCACCACTGGGGGTTGTGGTTCCTGTAGTTGGGCCAGTATAACCTGTGGAGGGAGGGAGAGAGATTGGGAAATGTGGAATAAATCAAGGATGCCTGGGAGCTTCCCACAGCAAGTTACAGATGGTCACTGCTCACCGTTGACATAGAGACTGTTCTGGTCCAGGGTGTAGGGGCCCAGCTGGGCGATGCCATGCGTCAGCCGGCTCAGCTCCCAGTACAGCCTCTGTGTGTTTAGCTCGGGACTCAAAGGGTCATGGCGGTAGGTGCAGATGACATCCACCCCAGTGGCCTCTCTGTTCTTCTCAGACCTACAGAGAAAAGGATGTGGGGACTCCAGAGAAGACCAGAGGTCGACAGGATCCAGAATAAGCAAGCCAAAAGGTGAAATAAAGGGTCCAGCTCACCTGAGGGAGGTCAGTCTGCAACCTGAGTAGAAGGGGCCCAGGATGCTCTTGTGCAACAAGGGTCCAAGCTGGGGAAGAACAGGGAAAGAAAGGCAGGAGCTGGATGGAGGGGGTGTGTGGGACTTGACCCTCCAGAATTTGTTGGGGTGAGGAGTTGGATTGGGGGCTAGGGTGGAATTCATCCTGTAATGTTCTTTTTTTTGGGGGGGGGGGTTCCAGGAAGAGTCCTTAAACTCCAAACCCTGAGTTTGTGTCTGTTTTTACCAAAGACATGGGATAAAATAAGACTGAGAAGGATAATTATTATTTTTTTCATATTTTATCTATTAGAGAGAGAGAGACACTAAGGTTGTTTATGGAAAAACAGATTAGGCAAGGGATAAAGAGAAGGCAAATTCTCTAGCAAAGTGGAGACTGCAGGGCCAGGCCCAAAAGACATTCCTGCTGTTTATTTTTGGGGCCCAGTCACCCTAGCTCAATCCTGCCAGGAACCATGGGGAGGAGGGTCTCACCAGGTGTTGCAGGACCCTCTCAGTGGAGTTGAATAGGGCTGAATTATTGTTCATGTCTGCCGAGTATGGGAGACTGGTGATGGTGAAGGTGAGGGAGATGGTCTTCAGGTGATGTCCCATGGCTATAAGAAATGGAGAAGGAGAAATGTCCGCAAGGGAGAGTTAGTCTGGGACCAGACTGGAACCCAGTACCCGGCAGGGTAAAGATTTCAGAAGTCTCTCCGCTACCCCCCCCCCCACGCCCCCTATGGCGGGTCTCCAGCTCCCCGGGGGAAACTATCTTCCATTATGGAAATTGAGGTTTCAAAGACTTGTTTCTGCCTCTCAGCATGAGTCTGGGATCTTACAATCAACACCTTTTATTGTGGTAATTCCACTTGAGCTGGAGAGATAGGGGACTGTTTGGCTCCAGCAAGATTCCCACGCCATACAGTGTGGCTCAGAAACCCCACAAGATACAGGGTCCTTCCCCGCTTCCTACTTCTCAGCAAGAAAAGTTCCAAGCGTTTTTCTTCCTCTAACTAGTCGGCTCAGAGCTCCCTCCCCATTTTCTTGGCTTGGAATCTTGCCACTTGCTTGTTGGCATTGATAAGACATTGGGGCCTCCCAGAGAAACTGTGGGTTTCTAAATGAACCTAACAGTCAGATCCCCTTCTCTCCCATTGTGCCCCCATTCACCAGTATGCTCATCCAAGTCAGGTGAGATCTGTTCACCTCCTTGTAACATCAATTCCCTTTTCTGAATGTTCCTCGGATGCATTCTTCCTCCCTTCCCACGCCAAAGTCTTATTCTCTTTCTCTCTCTTTTTGTTTTGCTTTGTTTTTCGAGGTAGGGTCTCACTCTAGTCCAGTCTGACCTGGAATTCACTCAGTAGTCTCAGGGTGGCCTCGAACTCACGCCGATGATCCTCCTACCTCTGTCTCCCGAGTGCTGGGATTAAAGGCGTGCGCCACCACGCCTGGCTCATCTCTTAACCAGACCATCATCCCAGCAGGCTCATTGGATGTCCTGTCCAAAGGTCATTTTCTACTCTGAACACTAAAGGAATATTTCTGAAATAAAAATGATACTAGTACTGCCTCAGCTCTAGTACTACCCACGGTCTCCTGTAGACTTTCCATGTCAAGTTCAAGCTTCCCTTTTAAAATAAAACATTTATTAATGTGTGTGTGTATGTGTGTGTACGTGCGCGCGTGCGTCTGGCTTCTCCATCCAGCTTTTCAGTTGAGTCTGAGTCCCTCTGGCTTTGCAAAGCAAGCACCTTTAACCACTGAACTATCTTCCTAGTCACAAGTTTCAAGCTTTAAAAAAGTGTTTTTAAGTTATATTTATTTGACAGAGAAAGAGGCAAATAGAGAGTGAGAGAATGGGCACACCACAGTCCTCAGCAGCTAGGAACAAACTCCAGATGCATGTGTCACCCCGTGCAATTGGCTTATGTGGGTCCTGGGGAACTGAACCTGGATCCGTTGGCTTTGCAGGCAAGTGCCTTAACCGCTAAGCCATCCCTCCAGCCCGGTTTCAAGCTTCGTGATTTGACATTCAGAACAAAGGCCTTCCATTCTGGGTAGAGCCCTACGCTTCACGTAAACCGACTTCCTCTCATTTCTCCCCATATGCTGTTTCCCTTGAGTTCCTGCTGGTGGAATCATCCGTCCACCAACATTCTTGGTGCCACCATTGTCTGGGTCACTTCTGCTCATCCTGAGAGATTCAGTTCTGGTGTGGCTTTCTACAGAACATACCTCCCTTCTCCATAGCGTTCCAGGCGCCTCTTCCCCAGAAATACATCATTGTATTCCAATGGTCTCTTAGTTGCCTGAGGACGGACATCTATATTGCTAGTCCAATCTTTGTGCTGAGACTAGGATCCTCATACCCTGGCGTCCTAGCCTGACAATCAGATGATGGAGGGGTGGGACAGGTAGGAAAAGGGGCCCCGCAGGTTACCTGTGGTGGGTTCTGGCTGCACAGATGTCAATGGAGAAGGCGGGAAGGAGGCAGCCGGCTCAGGAGCTGTGGAAAGGGACGCACAGAGCTCCATCAGAGTGGCTAAAGCCCTGCTAGCAGTGAGCTAAGCCAAACCATCATTCACAGATACTCAAACGAAAGAGTGAGGGTAAGAGCGGTTGTGTGAGTGGAGAGGTGAGCAAACTTGTGAATTAAAAAAATTAAATTTTATTTATCTATTTATTTGAAAGAGTAAGAGAGAAAGAGAGAGAGAGAGAGAAAGAGAGAATGGGCGCGCCAGGGCTTCCAGCCACTGCAAACGAACTCCAGACGCGTGCGCCCCCTTGTGCATCTGGCTAACGTGGGTCCTAGCAAACCGAGCCTCGAACCGGGGTCCTCAGGCTTCACAGGCAAGCGCTTAACCACTAAGCCATCTCCTCAGCCCTTGTGAATTAAATTTAATTCAAGATCATTGGAGTGGAAGCAGGAGAGAGGCTGAGTAAAGAGGACAGATGGAATGGAAGACGGAAACTGGAAGGAATAAATGGATGCATGCAAGAAAGGATAAGTGAGGGGTTACAAGAGAATTTAAGGATAAAAACAAAGAGGAACTGCAGAAATCGATGGAAGGACAAATAAGTGAATGAGCAGAATTATGGGTGGGTGGGCAAGTGGATGTGTTGGTGTGTGGGTGGATAGATGAATGAATGAATGAATTAGCGCATAGGTAGGTGGGTGGATGGATAGATGAATAAATGAATGAATGAGTGCAAGGGTAGGTGAGTGGATGGTGAATGAATGAATGAGTGGCTGACTGGCTGAGGGGGCTGATGGATGGCAGATGGTTAGATGGGTGCATGTGTGTGTGTATATGTATGTATGTATGTATGTATGCATGTATGCGTGTATATGTAGGCAGATGGATGAATGGATGAATGCACAGAGGAAGGAACTATAGAAGGAATCACTGCCAAACAAGCAAGTGGAAATATGAAGGGAGGTAATCAGGTAGATGGACAGATGTAATGACATACATAGGAAGTTCACAGATGGATGGGCAGTGGATGCATGAACGAATGGGTGGATGCATGGATGGATGGATGGATGGGAATGTAGTCTCAGAGAGGAGGAATAACTATAAAAATAGAAGAATGGATGGCTTGAAAGATAGATGAATGGGCCAGTGAATAAGAGAATGGGTAATGTTAGCCAAAGCCAGTAAAGTGGCCACCAGGATTTGCATCTTGACAAGGATGCCCTTGGTGGGCGCCAGGTCGTTTTTGTTATGAGACATAAGGTATATGGCCACCACCTGACCTCAGCTCCATAGCCCTGTGGGGAGCACTTGCTCAGTGTGGAAGATTCAGAAATCCAACCCCATGGCTGTAGATACAAAAAGAGGCTCCAGAGCTCACACATTCTTCTCCATACTGAGATGCTGCCCCCCACTCAGGAGACTGGCTGTGTTTGGGGCAGGTGTCCTTTGTGACTAAGAGGAAAAGCGTGGCCCAAGACCTAGGTAAGCTGGAAAGGGCAGTGGATGCAGACACATACTTGTAGGAGGTTCGTCTGGACCAGGTTCATTGTAACCTAGAGAACAAAAAATCATGTGTAAGAGGAAAGGAAGAAAAAGTCTCATATGCCATGGCTTAGCTCGTATGGCGCTTTACCCGGAGGCATTCCCTTGCCTATAGTTCCTGCCCATCTGCCCATGTTCTAAGATCTGACTTACATATCATCATGAATATTTCATATATATATAATTTACTTGTTTATTTATTTGAGAGAGGAAGAGGTAGAAAGTGCACCTTACTCTGCATACAAACGTGCAGTCACCCATGCCATCATCGGCCCTTCTATACCCGTAGAGTCTATCCATCATCCATCATGTTTACTGAGCTCTAACTATGTGTGATTCCTCTATGTACATTTGAGGAACACAGTGATAAGCAAGAATGTCTGTGTCTCACTGCAGTTTAATTTTTTTTGTTTATTTTTATTTATGTATTTGAGAGTGACAGACAGACAGAGAAAGAAACAGGCAGAGAGAGAGAGAAGGAGAGAGAATGGGCATGCCAGGGCCTCCAGCCACTGCAAGCGAACTCCAGATGCGTGTGCCCCCTTGTGCATCTGGCTAACGTAGGTCCTGGGGAATCGAGCCTTGAACCAGGGTCCTTAGGCTTCACAGGCAAGTGCTTGACCACTAAGCCATCTCTCCAGCCTCTGCAGTTTATATTCAGACAACATGTAACTTATTTGCCTTTGGGTAGAAGACATAAGGTCTGGCTTATTAGAAGACACTTTGTAAAAAGTGGCTGAGTGGGGCTGGAGAGATGGCTTAGCAGTTAAGGCATTTGCCTGCAAAGCCAAAGGACCGAGGTTTGATTCCCCAGGACCCACGTAAGCCAGATGCACAAGGTGGCGCATGCATCTGGAGTTTGTTTGCAGTGGCTGGAGGCCCTAGTGCACTCATTCTCTCTCTCTTTCTTCTTCTTTCCCTCTCTCAAATAAATAAATAAATAAATTTTAAAGTGATGGAATGACAAAATGGATCATGTAAGTTGTCCAGTTTATGAAACCTGCACACAGGTCCCCACAATGACCAATTAAAGGGACCAGCTATAAACCTGGAATACCAAATTTCAGATTGACCACAAATTTACTGCAGGTGTGGGAAGGCTCCTGTCTCTCTATGTATCTCAGTTTCTCTTTATTGAAATGAGAGTAACAAGAGTGCAAGCTGTCTCCTTTCCCACATCATGATGCAATGGTGATACAACAGTATGAGTTTCCAAGTACTGTTCCTAGGTTAGAGACGGAAGGGAAGGGACAGAAGAGGAAGGGAAGGAAAGGTGGAGGGGATGGAGAGGGAAGAGAAGAGGGCAAGGAAGAGAGAGGAATGTGAAAGGGAAGGAAGGGAATGAAAAATAAAGGAAGGGGAAAGGAAATGAAAGTGAGGGAGGAGGTAGGAAAGGGACATGAGAAGGAAGAGAATGGAAAGGGAGAGCGAAGATAAGGGAGAAGTCAGGGAAGAGAGAGGGAAGGGAAGGGGAGAGAAAGGAAGGGAAGAAAGAAGAAGGGAAGGGAAAGGAAGAGACAAGAAGGGAAGGGAGCTGGGCATGGTGGTGCACACCTTTAATTCCAGCACGTGGGAGGCAGAGATAGGGGGATTGCCATGAGTTCAAGGCCACCCTGAGACTCCATAGTGAATTCCAGGGCAGCCTGGACTAGAGTGAGACCCTACCACGAAAAACCAAAAATAAAAAAGAAGGGAAGAGAAAGGAAGAGAAGGGAAAGGAAGGGAAGGAAAGAGAAAGGAAGGGAAGGGAAGGGAAAAGAGGGGAAGGGAAAAGAAGGGAAGGGAAGAGAAGAGATAGGAAGGGAAGAGAAGGGAAGGAAAGCTATCTGATCCATTTATCCTTGGTCATGCTTTGCTTCTCTAAACTGCACACAGAAGGTGCCTCTTCACATTTTTCACCTCTAAGTTCTATGGTGATACCCTATGTGTCTGAACTTATGTCCCCAAGATATAGAACATCTGCTCTTTTTTGGGGGGGTACAGGAGCGCCATCCAGGAGAGAAGTTCATCCATTGCCAAAGGTAGAAAGGAAGAACAGGGAGTGTTCTTTTTCTTTTTCTTTCTGTTTTTCGAGGCAGGGTCTCGCTGTAGTCCAGGCTGACCTAGAATTCACTATGTAGTCTCAGGGTTGACTTGAACTTATGGCGATCCTCCTAACTGCCTCCCAAGTGCTGGGATTAAAGATGTGCACCACCACACCCAGTCCAAAAAAATCATCTTAAAAAAATTATTTTAAAAAGGCAGAGAGAGGGCGAGAAAGAGGCAGATAGAGAAAGAATGGGCATGCCAGGGCCTCTAGTTGCTGCACATGAACTCCAGACGCATGTGTCACCTTGTGCATCTGACTTACCTGGGTTCTGGGGACTCAAACCTGGGTCCTTTGGCTTTGCAGGCAAGCACCTTAACCACTAAGCCATCCCTCCGGTCCCAAACAATCTTGTTTTGTTTCCTGGCCCAGATGTAAATGGTCTCCCCCAAAATGGACTTTTCTATGAGTTATCTGCCAAGAACCACCTAATTAGAACCGACATCTGGGGCTTCTATCCAGATCTGAGACTCTCAGTTTGTACCCATCCAGGACAATGACTCAATCTATCTGTGGTGGCTGCAATGTAGCAATGTCCCCATAGCAAGAAGCGTTTGTGATTAAGCTTCCTACTTAGTCCCAGCTGGCGAAGCCTTTGGATGGTGGTGCCTGCTGGCGGAGGTGGGTGGAGCTTGGGGTGGATAAGTGCAGCGCCCCTGGATGTTCAGAGCTATTTCACTCTTGTTCTCTCTGCTGTGGATTTGTGAAGTCGTGAGCCAGCTGCCAGCCTTTTCCCTGTCACGACGAAGCTCGCCCTTGAAGCCGTAAGCCTGAAACAAACACTTTCCTCCCCATAAGCTGCTTCTGGCCTGGCATTTTGTCCAAGCCACAAGACCATAAGTGCCTATAAGATGGGGCTTTTCAAGGACTCATCATCTGGTGGGGTGGCAGTGAGAATTTCATGGAAATCCAAGGATCCCAGAAGACCCGTGAACGGACATCCTTATGGGGTGCCAGGACCCAGGGAGGCGGGATTAGAGCAGTGCTCACCATTGAGGTAGAGGCTGTCTTTGTCCAGGGAGTAGAGACCCAGCCGGGTGATGCCATGGGTCTGCCAGCTCAGCTCATGAAACAGCCGCTTGGCAGGTAACTCCGGTCCGGGGACCTGGCGGTACGTGCAGAGGGCATCCACTCGTGTCTGGGCACCGTTCTTCACAGACCTGGGGAAGAGGGAGAGGTGTACTTGGGAGGGGGGGATAGAGGCCACATGGCACCGTTCCCCGTATCTCTCACAGCCTATCTGCTGGTCCTGCTGAACCGTTTGCAACCCTCTCATCCAGCTATGCTTTCTGACTGAGGACCTGCACGCTTGTGGCTACTTCTGCCTGGACCTGTCTCTGCTTCCTTCTTGGCCTGGGTTACTCCCTCGGCACCCTTCCCTTCTCAGGTTCTCTTTTTGTTTTTTCGAGGCAGGGTCTCACTCTGGCCCGGGCCAACCTGGAATTCACTATGTAGTCTCAGGCTGGCCTTGAACTCATGGCGATCCTCCTACCTCTGCCTCCCAAGCGCTGGGATTAAAGGCGTGCGCCACCACGCTGGGCTTTCTTCTCAGTTTTGACTTCTTCTAACTTCTCTTCTCCCTTCATTTTCTTCCTCCTAGTCCACTTTGTGGGGGTTTGATTCAGGCGTTCCCCCCCAAAACTCAGGTGTTCTGAATGCTAGGTTCCCAGCTGATGGACATTTGGGAATTAGCACCTCCTGGAGGGAATGTATTGTTGGGGGCGGGCTTATGGGTGTTATAGCCAGTGTCCCCTTGCCAGTGTTTGGCACACTCTCCTGTTCCTGTTGTCCACCTGATGTGGACCAGGGGGTGATGTCCACCCTCTGCTCATGCCATCGTTTTCCCTGCCATCATGGAGCTTCCCCTCAAGCCTGTAAGCCAAAATACACCTATTTTTCCCACAAGCTGCTCTTGGTCGGGTGATTTCTACCAGCCATGCGAACCTGACTGCAACATCCTTCCTCTTCCTTCTCTTTACCTTCTTCCTCCTCTTTTCTCCTTTTTCTCACCTTCTTCCTTTTCTTTCCCCTCCTCTTCCTTCTCATACCTTCAACCTCTTCTTCTTCCTTCCAGCTGTTCTTTCTCTTCCTTTCTTCCATCCCTCCTATTTCCCTTCTCCTTTCCCTTCTCACTCCTCCCTCGCCCTCTTCTTCCTCATTCTCTTCTCATATACCGCCTCTCTTCCCTTGTTCCTCTCGCCTATCTTCCCCTCTTCCCACTCTTGCTCTCTCTTCCCTTATTTCCATCTTCTCCTTCACGCCCCCTTCCTCTACCTTTTCATCTCCATTCTCACACCTCCTCTCCCCTCTTCTTTGTCATCACCCCCCCACCCCAAACTTCCTGAGCTACACCAAGCAGGCTCTTCCGACTCCTACTGTTCCCCAGCCTTTGCCCCCAGTGTTATGGTCATGAATGATTTGTCTCTGTGTCCTTCAGAATGCGGCTTCTGTGTAGTCAGGGATGAACCACTTCAGCTCACACCAAAGCCCCCATTTTATTAGATTGTGTGGAAGAGAAGGGAAGGGAAAGGAAGGGAAGGGAAGAGAAGGGAAGGGAAGGGCAGGCAAACTGTAAATGGTAGCTGCTGGATGGAGGGAAATAGGTCATAGGGAGAGAGAAACTCAGGTCTTTTGCGTTTAGTGTCCAAGGAAGCAACAGTGGAGGTTGGTGCCATGGAGTTGTAGCAGAGGGAGTCTTCAGAGAGACAGTGAGGAAACCCAGAGCGTGGGAGCCAGCTGCTTAGGATTTGGGTTCAGTATCCAAAGAAGAGATAGAAAGTGGGAACTTTGGAACCCTGACTTCTGGATATGAAGTGACCTCTGCATTTATGACCTTATAGAAACTGTCATCACCCCACACCAGACCCACCCAAAACTGGGCTCATCAGCATTTTCCTCACAGATGATGGAGGGGAATTTTTTTTTTAATTTATTTATTTGAGAGAGGCAGACACAGAGAGAAAAGGAGACAGATAAAGAGAGAATGGGTGCGCCAGGGCCTTCAGCCACTGCAAAGGAACTCCACATGCATGCGCCCCCTTGTGCATCTGGCTAACGTGGGTCCTGGGGAATCGAGCCTCGAACCGGGGTCCTTAGGCTTCACACGCAAGGGCTTAACTGCTAAGCCATCTCTCCAGCCCCGAAAAAATTTTAAAAGACGTCAAAATAGAATAGGGTCTAGTTAGAACAAAGAAGGGGTCCAGCGGAGGGGAGCAAAGTGAGGGGACAGGCTGGAGAGATGGTTTAGCGGTTAAGGCGCATGCCTGCAAAGCCTAAAGATCCAGGTTCAATTCTCTAGGTTCCACGTAAACCAGATGCACATGGTGGCGCGTGCATCTGGAGTTCGTTTGTACTGGCTTGAGGCCCTGGAGCACCATTCTTACTCTCTCTTTCTGTCTCTCTTTCTCATAAATAAATAAAAATAAATCTTTTTTTGTTTTGTTTTGTTTTTTCGAGGTAAGGTCTCACTCTAGCCCAGGCTGACCTGGAATTCACTATGGAGTCTCAGGGTGGCCTTGAATTCACGGCAATCCTCCTACCTCTGCCTCTCCGGTGCTGGGATTAAAGGCGTGCGCCACCACGCCTGGCTACGAAAATAAATCTTAAAAACCATGAGGGGACAAAAGAAGGTACTGACAGAGGATTATGAAAATACATTAAACACATGCATATAAAAAAACCTATCCATTAAAAAGGCTACAAGAACAAGGGAAAAGTGATGCTTTTGGGGTTAGAACTCAGAAAGGGGGCTGGAGAAGTGGCTCAGTAGTTAAGACACTTGCCTGCAAAGCTTAAGGACCAAAGCCTAGGTGTAACTGCTTTCTCCTTTTATTTATTTATTTATTCAAGAGTGTCATACAGAGAGAAAGAGGCAGATAGAGAGAGAGAGAGAGAGAGAGAGAATGGGTGTGCCAGGGCCTCCAGCCACTGCAAACGAACTCCAGACGCGTGCGCCCCCTTGTGCATCTGGCTAATGTAGGTCCTGGGGAATCGAACCTCGAACCGGGGTCTTTAGGCTTCACAGGCAAGAGCTCAACTGCTAAGCCATCTCTCCAGACCTGCCTTCTCCTTTTTGGATACTAGCCCAAATCCTAAGTCTGTTTTCCCTGACTCTGTATTTGCATTCTCACTCTCTCTAAGACACACTCCTTTCCCTACCTCTGTGGCTGGGCCTGGCCTGCCTGCCTCCCTGCTTTCTAATGCAGCCACACGTTTTGCTCTTCCTCTTATCCATCATCTTCCCGCCCCCAGCAGCTCTCATCCCTGCTTTTCTTTGATCAATTTCCAATACAATTATTATTATTATTGTTATTGTTTTTGGTTATTTTTGGGTAAGGTCTCATTCCAGCTTAGACCGACCTGGTGGCCTCGAACTCATGGTGATCCCCCTACCTCTGCCTCCCGTGTGCTGGGATTAAAGGCGTGCGCCGCCACGCCCAGCTCAATATAATCATCTTAACTTTCCTTCTAAGTCTATTTTAAGTTCTTTATCTACAAGACCAGGAACCTGTACACAGAGGGAATAAAACAAGATGGAGAGGCAAAGGGCCTGACAATGGGGAGAAGAACGGAACACGGCATGTCTGTTGTACTCATGGACTCAAAGCGGCCGCACAAGGTCTGGCCTGTCAACACTCCATGGTGCATGGTGGAGGGACTCAAGAGGCCCACCCCTCCCTAAGGAACTTTGTCCATTTAATGGTTGCCAGAGGAGGGGGCCGGGGAGTGGCGTAGCCCACGGTAAGTTGTCCATAGTCCAGTAAATAAAGGCCCACTCATGCTCACGCATGGAGTCATGGAATCAGCTGGTCACAAAGAAAAAAAAAGCCGGGCGTGGTGGCGCACGCCTTTAATCCCAGCACTCGGGAGGCAGAGGTAGGAGGATCTCCATGAGTTCGAGGTCACCCTGAAACTACAGAGTGAATTCCAGGTTAGCTTGGACCAGCGTAAGACCCTACCTTGAAAAACCAAAAACAAAAAAAGGAATCTGTGATAGTGACTGTTTCATCTGTTATTACGATCTTCCATTAGCTGGTACACATGAACAATGACTGTACTATAGTACTGATCCATTATTAAATATTATACATGTGTATACATGATTACTAATAATTATCTATGTATGGACACTTTTTCTATTTTTATTTATTTATTTATGTATTTGAGAGAGGGTACAAGGCAGACATGGGGTGGGGGGGAGAATGGGTGTGCCAGGGCCTCTAGCCACTACAAATGAACTCCAGATGCATGCTCCACCTTGTGTATCTGGCTTATGTGGGTCTTGGGAAACTGAACCAAGGTCCTTTGGCTTTGCGGGCAAATGCCTTAACTGCTAAGCCATCTCTCCAGCCTCCCCCCCTTTTTTAAATAATGTATATCAATTGTACAATAGTGAGTTTTATTTTTATTTATTTATTTATTTATTTCCGAGGTAGGGTCTCACTCTAGCCCAGGCTGACCCGGAATTCACTATGTAGTCTCAGGGTGGCCTTGAACTCACGGTGATCCTCCTACCTCTGCCTCCCGAGTGCTGGGATTAAAGGCGTGTGCCATCACACCCGGCCCAATAGTGAGTTTTATAACAACATATGCGTATGAGGTTCTTTGATCATATGACCCCTATTTCCCACATTTCTTTGTCCTCCCCCATTCCCACTGGCCCCCAAGAGTCTCCCCTAGTCAGAAGAATATTTGAAAATGGCAATAATAGCACAAGATATTAATTTTTTGTAGCACTAGCAATTGAATGAATGTTAAGCAAGCTCTGTACCACTGAGCTATGTTTCCAGCTAAAAATCTTATTTAGAATCAATTTGAATAGACACAGGTGTATGTATTCTGTTACATTGACTCAGTGATGAGGTAGGGGCTCGGGTCATGTCTCAGAGGTACAGTGTCTGCTTAGATTTGCCCACGAGAAGCTGGAGATGTGGCTCAGCAGCAGACCACTTGGCCCAGTATATGCACAGTCATGGCAGCGTAAGGTTTTCTGCGCTATCAGAAATCTACGCTTCGTTGCTGTGCTTTTCTCTGTACGTCTTTTACTGGTGCAGAGCGGGGGGGGGGGGGGGTGGGGGGGGGCGTGGTGGGAGGACGGGTCCTGTCTCTCACCTCAAGGTGGCCACTCGACAGCCCGTGTATCTGGCACCGAGGCTGCTCCTCTGGAACAAAGGACTGAGCTGCGGAGGACAAAGGGAGGCAGCGTTGGTCCAGGCTGGGCGGGGAGGGGGTGGCAGGTGTGTGTGTCGGGGGGAAGCTCACCAGGTGTTGCATAAGTGTGTCTGTGATGTTGAACTTGAGGGAGCCAGCGTGGCCCATGTCGGCTGAGTACCGCAGGTTGGTGATGGTGAAATTCACTGTCAACAGCAGCTCTCTGACCTCCCCGGCTGTGGCGTGTGGACAGACAGACAAATTGCGCAGGAGGACGGTGTGGAGATGGGCGTTGGGGGGAGGGTAGCAGGATGAGCCTTATTAGGATGGGTGCTCCCAAAGACCCCTCGTCTGCCTCCCTTTATGCTCAGTGGTGGCTCGTTAATGGCAGTGAGTTAAGGAACGCCGTGACTTGCAGACTCCCCATGGACCGTTCCCACCATCCGCAGGCACACCGGGTAGTGGAAATGACACCCTGGTGCCTTTGTGCTTGCCCAGGAAAAGCCTCTTTTTTATTCTTTTTTTTTTTTTTTGGTTTTTCGAGGTAGTGTCTCACTCTGGTCCAGGCTGACCTGGAATTAACTCTGTAGTCTCAGGGTGGCCTTGAACTCACGGCGATCCTCCTACCTCTGCCTCCCAAGTGCTGGGATTAAAGGCGTGTGCCACCACGCCT
Organism: Jaculus jaculus; assembly: GCF_020740685.1. Lineage (NCBI taxonomy): Eukaryota > Metazoa > Chordata > Mammalia > Rodentia > Dipodidae > Jaculus > Jaculus jaculus. The sequence goes on along the minus strand of NC_059122.1, from coordinate 10,997,545 downwards.
GGCTAAAAGCCTCTTTTTTAAAAAAAAATTTTATTAGCATTTTCCATGATTATAAAAAAATATCCCATGTTAATTCCTTCCCTGCCCCCCACACTTTCTCCTTTGAAATTCCATTCTCCATCGTATTACCTCCCCATCACAATCATTGTACTTACATATATACAATAGCAACCTATTAAGTACCCTCCTCCCTTCCTTTCTCTTCCCTTTATGTCTCCTTTTTAACTTACTGGCCTCTGCTACTAAGTATTTTCATTCTCACGCAGAAGCCCAATCATCTGTAGCTAGGATCCACATATGAGAGAGAACATGTGGCGCTTAGCTTTCTGGGCCTGGGTTACCTTACTTAGTATAATCCTTTCCAGGTCCATCCATTGGAAAAGCCTCTTTTGCCATGTTGACTCATAGACATGGTTTCTCAATGTTTAGGTCAGGGAAATAACCAATCTATTATGATTCAGGTAAATTGGTGGGAGGATGGGTATAAAAATCCCCCGAAAGCAGGGACAGAACTCAGGCCAAAAAAATTCTCACTAGAGAGAGAGAAATCACCAGTGAAGGTACTTAACAGTGGACACCGCAAGCCTTATATTTGGGGCCAAATGAGCCAACGGGTGCAATAGTGGCACATCTGTCATGGTGGAAACCAACTGCCCTCTAATTGGACTGGAGGCCTGCTCCATGGAAGGGAATACATCCCTGATACTGAAAACCTACAACAGGGGTAGTCATGAGCCCTAGGGGTGGAATGTCTACTGCTGTCTGGCTAAATGTATATACTGTGCTCACCAAACTGCCCAGTAAGCACTTCTCTTAATGTTCATACCCTTATATTAATGCTACTCTCACTTTAAGTAGAGAACCTTCTCTTTCCAGATGGCTATGACCGTGGGATGACTCAGAAGGCATCAGGGTGCTGGGAAGAAGTGACAGAGGAGTGCTCAGCACTGCAATATCTCTGTCACACCTTCCAAGGCTCAGGGTCCATTGCAGAAGAGGTGGCAGAAAGAATGTAAGAGGCAAAGGAAGGGTAGGACTCCTTACAACGTGCTCCTCCAGACACAAAATGGCCTGGATGTCCATGACCACACAGTGCCTGACACTACCCACACAAGATCCTTGTAATAGGAGGAAAAGACGATGACATCAAAATAAAAGAGAGACTGATTGAGAGGGGGAGGGGATATGATGGAGAGTGGAGTTTCAAAGGGAAAAGTGGGGGGAGGGAGGGCATTACCATGGGATATTGTTTACAATCATGGAAGTTGTCAATAAAAAAAAAAATACTCACTAGAGGTAGTGGGGGATGTGGCTCCAAAGCTGTAACCTGTATAGAAAGGAGAAGAAAAGTACAGAGACAGGTGGGTGAACATAAGGAGGATGTGGGGACCCTGGTAAAAGCAGGGGGATAAAGGTGATGGAGGACTAAGCCAGGCAATAAAATTAGCATCTTGTCCCTAATGACCTTATACTGGATCTTAGCCAAAATGCCAAGACGTGATACAATGAGATTTTTGAATATGTATATGTTTATATGTGTGTACACGTGTGTGTGTGTGTGTATATGTGTGTAAGTGTGAAGGATGACAATCTCAGGCATCTTCACTCTCAACCTCAGTTTTTTCTTTTCTTTTCTTTTCTGTTCTTTTCTTTTCTTCCTTTCCTTTCTTTCTTTCTTTTTTTCTTTCTTTCTTTCTTTTCGTCCTTCCTTCCTTCCTTCCTTCCTTCCTTCCTTCCTTCCTTCCTTCCTTCCTTCCTTCCTTCCTTCCTTCCTTCCTTCCTTCCTTCCTTCCTTCCTTCCTTTCTTTCTTTTTTCGAGCTAGAGTCTTGCCCTAGCCCAGGCTAACCTGGAATTCAGGGTGGCCTCGAACTCACGGCAATTCTCCTACCTCTGCCTCCCTAGTGCTGGGATTAAAGGCGTGCGCCACCACGCCCAGCTTCTTCCTTAGTTTTTGAGACAGAGGCTCACATTGAACAAGCTCTTTATGGACTGAGCCATTTCCCCAAGCCCCTCCTAGATGGTTGTGATTCACAGTGAAGACTGCACAAAGGAGGGAAAAGACAGAGCACACCTCGCTTTTTGAGACAGGGAAGCTTTGCCCAGAACCTTGGAAAACTCAAGGCTCCAAGTGGAAGAGAGCTCATGGCTGGATCGTGGTCCCTCACCATTGACGTAGAGGCTGTCCCTGTCCAGGGTGTAGGGGCCCAGCCTGGTAATGCTGTGCGTCTCATGGCTCAACTCCCAATACAGCCGCTCTCTGTTCAATTCAGGGCCCGTGGGGTCAGCGTGGAAGGTGCAGATGGCTCCCACACCCGTGGCTGATCCACCCTTCTCGTACCTGGAGAACGAAGGACGGGGGGACACCGAACGCTGAGGGAGGCTCTTGAGCACGAGAAGCAAGGATAGTTAGTAGAAGGGAGAAGGCCAGAAGAGATGCTGAGGGAACGAGCTGTGAAGCTTGGAGGCGGCTGTGCTATGTCTCATCTGAGACAGCTTCCTCACCGTGGGGTCAGGAAACATTTTTTTGTGGTGTGAGTGTATGCATCTGTGTGTGTGCGTGTGTGTAGGCCAGAGGTCAATATCAGATGTCTCCCTATAGTATTTTATTTTATTTACTTATCTATTTCTTTAGGTTTTTCAAGGTAGGGTCTCGCTCTAGCCCAAGCTGACCTGGAATTCACTACGTAGTCTCAGGGTGGCCTCAAACTCACGGCGATCCTCCTACCTCTGCCTCCCGAGTGCTGGGATTAAAGGCGTGCGCCACCACGCCTGGCTAGTGTTTTATTTTATTTTTTAAAAATATTTTATTTATTTATTTATTTATTTATTTATTTATTTATTCAACAGAGAAAGAGATAGGTATAGAGAGAGAGAAAGAGAGAGAGAGAATGGGCACGCCAGTGCCTTCAGCCACTGCAAATGATCTCCAGATGCGTGTACCCTCCTTGTGCATCTGGCTAATGTGGGTCCTGGGAAATTGGACCTGGGTCCTTTGGCTTTGCAGGCCAACACCTTAACTGCTAAACCATCCTTCCAGCCCTGGTGTTTTATCTTTTGAGACAGGGCCTCTCACTGAATGAAGGGCTCACCAGCTTGTCTAGCCTCCCCAGCATTAATGTGTGATGGGGGCTCCAGACTCAAGTTTTCGTACTTGTGTGGCAAGCACTGTGCCCACCGAGTCATCCCCACAGCCCCACACTTCCTTGTTTCCTGTCTACTAAGTGCAAAGGTCTTCACTCCAGGAGAAGAAGACATGGAGGCGCCATGGTGGGTGCTGGCGGCCGGTGGCTGGTTCACAAGAGTGTATTCACTCTGCGTGGAGGGCTCACCTGAGCGAAGCCAGTCTGCATGCAACATAGAGGGGGCCGACACTGGTCTTGTTGAGCAAGATACCAAGCTGGTGGGAAAAGAGAAAAAGGGTTAGCAAAGATGGTGGGAGGGACCCTGCCAGCTAGTACGAAGCAGGGCTGAGCGTGGTCACAGGGAGACTCACCAAGCGCTGTATGGCACGCTCAGTGGAGTTGAACTTCAAAGAACCTGGACGCCCCATCTCCTCTGTGTATCTCATATTGGTGATAGTAAAGTTGAGGGTGATGGGTACCATGATAGAACCACTGGCTGCAGTAATGTAGAAAGAAAGAAATATCTAGTGAGCAACACAGTCATGACCAAAGCTGCTCTCTGCCCTAACTATGGGACACTGTGAGATGAATGAATAAGAGCTGAAGCAGGGAACATTCTGGAGCCCCTAAAGAACCTGTTCTCACTCTCCAGTGGGCATTTTTGCATGTATATGCGTATATGATGCGTGCATATGTGTGTAGGCACATTGTGTGTGGATGTGTGTATGCACGTGCACGTGCATATGGAAGCCTTAGGTTGGCGTTGGGCATCTTCAGTCACTATCCATTGTCTTTCTTTCTTTTTTCCAAATTTTATTTATTTATTTGACAGAGAAAGAGAGTGAGCGAGTGAGAGAGAGACAGAGCATGCCAGGGCCTCTAGCCATTGCGAACGAACTCCAGATGCATTTGCCACCTTGTGTGTGTCTGGCTTATGTGGGACCTGGGGAATTGAACCTGGGTTATTAGTCTTTGCAGGCAAGTGCCTTAACCACTGAGCAAGCTCTCCATCTTTCTTCCTTCCTTCCTTTCTTCTTTCTTTCTCCCTCCCTCCCTTCCTTCCTTCCTCCCTTCCTTTCTTTCCTCCCTCTTTCTTTCTTTCCTTTCCTTTCTTTTTTTTTTTCCCCCTCTCACTGAGCCTGGAGCTCACCCATCTCTCTCTCTCTCTCCCCCCACCTCTTTCTCTGTCAAATAAATAATAAACTATTTTTTAAAAAAATTCCGGAGATATCCTAAGGATATAAAAGATGGGCTGTGGTGACAGATGGATGTGGGAAGTGAGTGAGAGAATAAGGGTCAAGGTTGGTAATTGCTCTCCGCCTCTGGTTATAAAGGGAAGTGACCGGGTTGGAGGACCATCATGGTCTCCAGGTCAATGACCGATGGGCAGGAGTGCAAAGATTAGGTAGTTTTGCTTCTGCCTTTGGTGTTGAGGGGGAGGGGACAGAGGATGATGACTCTAAACTAACTTCACGGACAGCGACTGCTGTCATATGAGCAATATACAAAGAGGCCAGTGGTCATGGGCTCCCATGTCGTGTGGGCTGGAATCAGGATTTGGACCCTGATCCACTGGGTGATGCACAAAGCCCACAGAAAATGGTGCCTTCCTTGGAAGGAGGGGCACTGGCAGTGAAAGAAGAAACAACTTGCTATAAGTGATTTTGCAGTGACTGTTTTGGTACCAATGAGAGTGCCCGTAACCCTTCTTACCTGTGGGACTGGGTGTAAGGGACGGAGCTTGAGAAGATGCTGGGGAGGATGTGTTTGCCACTGCTGCTAAGGGAGTGGGGGGGGGGGAGACAAGGAATAAAAACCCAAAGTCATTACATTTTTGAAAGACTGATGTCAGCCTGGGTTATATAAATTATACTAGAATTTGTGCCTCTCTGCCCCACATAGTCTGGAATTAGGCATCCCTGGGTGTGTATTATGGGAGAGACAGATGCTGATTTCTACCACCCCTGACTGAACCGACAGTTATGTGCATCTTTTCTGGACTCCTTCCCATTTAAAGTGGCAAACAGGAGCAAGTGTTGGCTCATCCAGCAGCTTCTGTACTTTAGGGGGAGGGATCAAAGGCACACAGGAATCTGGAATACTTACTACTGGGGATGGAGTCTGAGGCTGGATGGGTGTAACCTGCAGAGACATGAAGAGATGATAATGAAGGAGAAAAATATGATCAACAAGAGAGGCAACTTGGTAGCTATGACTGATTGAAAGAAAGCCAAGGCCCTCATCTCTCCAGAACCGAAATCTGCTTTTCTGGCTGGGTATGGTGGCACATGTCTTTAATCCCAGCACTCGGGAGGCAGAGGTAGGAGGATTGCCGTGAGTTTGAGGCTGCCCTGAAAATACAGAGTGAATTCCAGGCCAGCTTGAGCTAGAGTGAGACCCTACCTCAAAACAACAACAACAACAACAACAACTAAAATCAGTTCCCGTACTCCAGAAGGTCAGAGACTTTGCTCAAACGATTCTGATGTGAGGCTTAGATGGAAATATGAGTTAGCTATATTGCACCATCAACCTACTCAGGCTGGAAGGAGAAACCTACAGCCACACGGTCCTTTTACACCGGGATGGGAGTCCTTGGGTTGGGGACGTCATCACTAAAGACGTTTCAGATTGGAGGTGCACTGTGATACGAATGCAAAATGTCCCTCCTAGGCTCATGTGTTTGAACACCTGGTCTCCAGCTAGCGGCACTGTTTAGAAACGTGGTGGAACTCTTTAGAGGTGAAGCTCTGCTGGGGGGAAAGAAATGGCTGGGGATGGACTATGAGGCTTTATAGGCAGGCCCACTTCTTGGTCACTGTGCTTCCTGACTGCAGTTGTAACTCAAACAGCAAGTTTCCTGCTCCTGCAGCCATGCCTTCTTCACCAGGAGGGACTGTAACTCCTGAACTGTGGGCCAAGATAAAGCATTCAATTATTTTGTTTGTTTTAGGGCTAGAGAGATAGCTCAGCATTTAAGGCGTTTGTCTGCAAAGCCAAAGGATCCCAGTTCAATTCTCCAGGACCCACGTAAACCAGATGTACAAGGGAGCACATGCATCTGGAGTTCCTTTGCAGTGGCTGGAGGCCCTGACATGGCATTCCCATTCTCTCTCTCTCTCTACCTCTTTCTCTCTCTCCAATAAATAATAAATAAATAAAATATATTTAAAAATTTTTTGTTTTATTTTTATTTGTGAATGAGAGAAAGAGAGAGAGAATGAGTGCACCAGGGCTCCCATCCACTGCAAACGAACCCCAGATGCATGTGCCACCTTGTGCATCTGGCTTACGTGGGTCCTGGGAAATCAAACCTGGGCCCTTTGGCTTTGCAGGTAAACACCGTAACCACTAAGCCATCCTTTCAGCCCATAAACCATTTCTTAAGCTGCTTCTTGTCGGGTATTTGGTCGCAGCAATGAGTAAAGTAACTAATTCAAGGTTCCTGTGTTTCTATGTGTATTGGAAAGGTGGGTGTGGGGGGGTTAGATCTCCCTTTGTGTAAGGCTAGAATTGCAGTGAGGGTGGAGGTTGTGGGCTCCTGGTCTCTCCCATTTCCAAGGGCTGATATGCAGGTGGAAGAAGATTTTAGGAAAGTGTTACAGACTTTTATAACATCACTATCCTCACTACTAGAGGTAGTGGCTGAGCTCTGGTGCATAGGTGGTGGGAGAAAGAGTAAGGAGAGACAGAGATGAGAGAGGAAGGATGGAGAACTTGTTCAGTTGTAAATAAAGTTTGACAGCCTGTGATGGTTCATGCTGACTATCGACTTGATGGGATTTGGGATCTCTCAGGAGTTACATGCTTGGGTGTGCCTATGAGGGCGCTTCTAGGTTGGCTTAATTATAATGACGAGACTTACCCTGACTGGGAGCAACAGTACCTCACGAGATTGAAGAAAGAAGAAGGAAGTAAGTTGAAAGTATCAGCGTTCGCATCTCTCGGCTTCCTAACCGTGAGCACAATGTGATGAGCTGTCGTGTTTTCCTGCAGCCATGCCTTCTCCACCAACGACAGGCTGGACCCTCATGCCGAGAGCCGAAATAAGCCCTTTCTTCCTTAAGTTGCTTTGGTCAGTCATTTTGTCACAGCAATTAGACACAAATAATTAATCCCACTCCCCTCACCATCAATGTATAGACTCTCCTGGTCCAGGGCATAGGGACCCAGCTGGCTGACACCATGGGTCAACTTGCTCAGCTCCCAGTACAATTTTTCTCTGTTCAACTCATGGCCTGTGGGATCGGGGCGATAGGTGCAAACTGTATCAACTCCAGTGGCCATCCCATCCTTCTTGGGCCTGAGGATAAAGGGTAAAGATGATGATTAAAAAAAAAAAAAAAAGCGGGCTGGAGAGATGGCATAGCGGTTAAGCGCTTGCCTGTGAAGCCTAAGGACCCCGGTTCGAGGCTCGGTTCCCCAGGTCCCATGTTAGCCAGATGCACAACGGGGCGCACATGTCTGGAGTTCGTTTGCAGTGGCTGGAAGCCCTGGCGCACCCATTCTCTCTCTCTCTCCCTCTATCTGTCTTTCTCTCTGTCTGTCACTCTCAAATGAATAAATAAAAAATTAAAAAAAAAAAAAAAGCTTGGGGAAAGGCTTGAGATTCGTGGGAGGGGTACAGAATGGGGCCAGAGGGAATGGGAGGTCTGGGGGAGAGGCAAGAAGCCAGGCTTGGATTCTCTGAGTGCACTGATATCACAGTTCAAGACTGTAAGCAAAATCATAGACCCAAGAATATTTATGGAATGGTAAGGCCTAAATCCAGATGCTCATGTTGTAAGTCCAGGAACTTGCTTGCAGTTCAGGGAGGAAGTAGTGGGACGGAGAGAAAATATATTTGTTGGATCCAGCGCCTCTTGAATTTCACCACCGGTGGGGATCGTTTCATAAAGAAGACAGGAGGACAGGTCCTGGGATCGTGTGAGGTAGCCCTGGGTGCTATTCTGAGGTCTCACCTGAGAAAGACAACTTTGCAGCCAGAGTACAGGAGGCCCACGCTGGTTTCCTTGAACAAGGGCTCGAGCTGTGGAGGAAAGAGAGAGCAGGCAGCTTGAGAGGCCGTGCGGCGATTGGCGGCTAGGGCTGAGGTCAGGAGTGGGGCTTGCACAAGTGGGCGGGCATGAGCAAAGTGAGTGGGTTTCTCACCAAGCGCTGCAGCACCCTGTCCGTGGCGTTGAACTTCTGAGAGCCTGGGGGCTGCATGTCCTCCTTGTAAGGCAAGCTGGTGAGGGTGAAGTTGAGGACAAATGACACCAGGCGTGGTCCTGTGGCTGTAGCAGAAAAGTGAGGGGAGAGGCCATGCTGAGTCGGGCCTGTGATGGGTAACAGGGATCAGAACGGGGTCTGGATGGCAGCCTGGTACTTGGGGACCAAGGCCGGAATGAACCATCGCAGACTGCTGTAGGCGACAGGTGTAGCCTCAAACATTTGAAGGAGTCCGTAGGTTAGAGATTAGTGCTCTCCTCAGCCTGTGCCACAGATGTTTCTTTCGGCAGTGGGCAGAGATTAAAGCAGAAACACATAGCTGATTAAAGTACTGACAGCAAGTGACTTCTCTGTGCTCAGCCCTAAACGGGACAGCTCTATCTTCCCCTCCAAGGCTCAGGACACTTTATAGAAGAGGGTATGGAATGAATGCAGGAGTGAGAGGATGGGGGGGAGTGTCGCAGAAGGCTGTCTTCTAGACAAAACATAGCCACTACTCATGGATTCAAATGCAGCTGTGGTTTCTGCCACAAGGGTGTGCCTAGTGGGCTGGAGAAATGGCACCCATTCTCTCTCTCTCTTTCTCTCTTTGCCTCTTTCTTTCACTGTCTGTTGCTCTCAAATAAATAAATAAATAAATATAATCAAAATTAAAGAAAAAAAGAGGATAACACTGATTATCCTCTGGCTTCATACACATGTTCACACATACATGCACACCTCACAGACATGAGCCTGAGACACGTGTACCCACATACATATGAACACACATACACATGCTTTTTTATTTTTTTTTTTTTGAGGTAGTATCTCGTTCTAGCCTCGGCTGACCTGGAATTCACTCTGTAGTCTCAGGCTGGCCTCAAACTCACGGCGACCCTCCTACCTCTGTCTCCCCTCCAAGTGCTGGGATTAAAGGCGTGCACCACCACCCCTTGGCCCTACACATGTGCTTTTATAAAAGACACATATCAAGGCTGGAGAGGTGACTTAGCAGTTAAGGCACTTGCTTTTGAAGCCTAAGGACCCAGGTCCAATTCTCCAGCACCCACATAAACCAGATGCACAAGGTGATGTATGCACCTGGAATTTGCTTGCAGTGGCTGGAGACCCTGGCACACCCATTCTCTCTCTCTCTCTCTCTAGTAAGTAAATAATAAATAAATTATATATATATATATATATATATATATATATATATATATATTTGTTTTTTCGAGGTAGGGTCTCACTCTAGCCCAGGCTGACCTGGAATTCACTATGGAGTCTCAGTGTGGCCTCGAACTCACGGCGATCCTCCTACCTCTGCCTCCCCAGTGCTGGGATTAAAGGCGTGCGCCACCACGCCTGGCAATAAAATATCTTTAAAAAGATACATATTGGCCTCTAGCTTGCTTATGTGTGCACTGCTAGGATTCATTCCCCCCCAAACCTCTGAGCACTAACCTCAATCAAATGTTTACACACCTAACTGCTTCAAATAAAGCCCCAAATAAGCCAGCTTTAGCTGTTTATACCTGGCTTGTATTGCATGCTGCATGACTGTACCCAACGTTTGCTAGTCATGGCACCGTGGAGGAGGATATTCCACAGCTATTTGCCCTCCACCTCTACTCCCCTTCAGCGTTCCCTGACTCACAGGCTCCTCGCCGAGCTCCGTGTTGACAGCGCGCTTCTCACTTGCTCTCCTCCCCCGCGCCCTTAGTCCCGTAGCGGTCTGCCCTCCCTTCTGCAACGCTGCACTTTGCACGCCAGAAAACGCTGTGGGCTGCTGTCACCTAGTGACCGTATGTTACTTGCCATCCTCAGTCTCTAAATCCCACCAATCCCCTCCACTTTACCACTTTTACCACTGCTAAAAGAGCAAATGAGAAATGGGGTTTTAAGGGATACACGCTCATGTGACTTCCACCAACTTATTTCTCTTTCCTTAAGAGCTCTCCTACACAAGTTCATCCTCCAAAATCCTCTCTCAGAAAATAGCCGGGAAGAATTTGGCAAATAGCTGATTCCGCGCCCCCCCCCCCCCCCCCGCACTGCCGAGTTAACAGATTTACTGATTTTGTGAGACTTATTATATGGATCATTCCTCTTGAGTCGTTTCTTCCTTTCTTCCTTCCCTTCCTACCTTTGTTTCTTTCTTTGTTTCCTTCTTTCTTTCTTTCTTTCTTTCTTTCTTTCTTTCTTTCTTTCTTTCAGAGAGAAAGAGAAAGAGAGAGAGAGAGACAGGCAGAGAAAGAGAGGGAGAGAGAGAGAGAATGGGTGCGCCAGGGCCTCCAGCCACTGCAAATGAACTCCAGACGCGTGTGCCCCCTTGTGCATCTGGCTTACATGGGTCCTGGGGAATTTAACCAGGGCCCTTTGGTGTGGCAGGCAACTGCCTTAACTGCTAAGCCATCTCTCCAGCCCTGAGCATATTCTTTAGTGTGCATGTGTATGTGAGTTTTACATGCATGTGCATGCTAACATGTAAGTGGGTGCACATGTGTGTATGGGTACATGTGCACATGCATGCAGGTGTGTGTGAGGCCAGAGGTTGACACTGGCTATCTTCAATTGCTTTCCACCTTATTTTTTAAAAATATATTTATTTCAGAGAGAGAGAGCGAGAATGGGTGTGCCAGGGCCTCCAGCAGCTGCAAGTAATTGTGTGCCACTCTGTGCATCTGGCTTACATTGGTCCTGACACACACACACACACACACACACACACACACACGAACTCACAAACATGTAAGCCAAGCACTTCCAGTATGTACATACATAATCACTCACACCACAGACATACACATGACAAAAAAAAACCCTCCAAGTCAGCGAAAAGACTAAAGTCCTATCCCATAACTATTCAAGAAGAATACTGAGAACTGGGGAAATGGCTCAGTGTTTAAGGGAGCTTGTTTCAAAAGCTGGCAAGCTAAGATTTGGTGCCTTAGCACCCACATAAATGTGAAAGGCAGGGCAAGCATCTTTTGTTTGCAGTAGCAGCAGACTCTGGTGTGCCAATGCACACATACACACATCAATAAAAATATGTTTCACCATCAATTAAGACAAACAAAAAATATATATATGCTTAAGAAAGGGAGACTAGGCCTGGAGAGATGGCTTAGCGGTTAAGCGCTTGCCTGTGAAGCCTAAGGACACTGGTTCGAGGCTCGGTTCCCCAGGTCCCGCGTTAGCCAGATGCACAAGGGGGCGCACGCGTCTGGAGTTCGTTTGCAGAGTTTGGAAGCCCTGGCGCGCCCATTCTCTCTCTCTCCCTCTATCTGTCTTTCTCTCTCTGTCTGTCGCTCTCAAATAAATAAATAAAAAATTAAAAAAAAAAAAAAGAAAGGGAGACTAGGGGCTGAGGAGATGGCTCAGCAGTTAAGGCACTTGCCTGCAAAGACTAACAATGTGAGTTTGATTCCGCAGCACCCACATAAAGCCCAAGGAACAAAGTGGGACTTGGATCTGGAATTTGTTTGCAGAGGCAATGTGCTCTGGAGTGACTATTGCTTCTCTCTCTCTCTCTCTGTGTCTCTCTGATAGCCAATAAATAAAAAAAGTTAAAAAAATTTTTTAAAAAAGAAAACAGCCTGTCATGGTGGCACATGCCTTTAATCCCAGCATTTGAGAGGCACAGGTAGAAGGATCGCTGTGAGTTCAAGGCTACACTGAGGCTACAGAAAAAACCTGAGCTAGAGTGAGAGCCTACCTCAAAACACAAAACAAAACAAAAAAAATAATAATAAAATAAAAACAAAAAACAAATAAAAACCACAAACATACCAAAAAAAAAAAAAAACAAACAAAAACCAACCCAGAATATATATTAAGATAAGAATTTGGCCAGTTTCAGATAGGGAAGTGCTCACTTTCCTTTTTCCTAAATCATTTATTTATGAGACAGATAGATAGATAGATAGATGAAAGATAGAGACTCAGGGAGGGAGAGAATAGGTGTACCAGCGTCTCCAGCCACTGCAAATTAACTCCAGATACATGCACCACTTTGTACATCTGACTTATGTGGGTCCTGGGAAATTGAACCTGGGTCCTTAGGTTTCACAGACAAGCACCTTAACCACTAAGCCAACTTTTCCAGGAAAGCTATCCAAGTTTGGGTCCTTTTAAAGTCTAAATTTTTGTTCACCCCAGGCAACATGAGTATTTGAAATGGAGACAATAGGCTTTTCTTTTCTAAGGAGAGACAGAGAATTATGAAGACGTGATACTCACACTGTGCAGTGCTGGGCACGATCTGGTGTGTGTAACCTGCAGAAATAATAAAGAAAGACAATGCAAATGGGCTAGGATGAGGAAATAGAGGGCTGGCTACATATGGACTCTCACACAGCAAAGGTCACGTGGCTGCTCCTCACCATTGACATAGAGACTGGTCTGGTCCAGGGTGTAGGGGCCCAGATGGGTGATGCCACGTGTCAGCCTGCTCAGCTCCCAGTATACCCGCTCCCGGTCCAGCTCGGGGCTCGTGGGGTCAGAGCGGTAGGCGCAGACACTGTCCACCCTTGTAGCTGCTCCGTTCTGCTCTGGCCTGAGAAAGACAGGTAGAGACGTGGGTGATGAATGGATTACCTAGGCAGGGATTCCGAGATGCCTGGAGAGGACAGGAAGTGTCCAGGGGAAAGGAGGTGTTTTGGTGCAGATCTGTAAAGCCAGGTGTGGACTCTCTGAGTGCACTGACTTGTGGTCCTTAGCAGACATGGTATCAAAGATTTTCATGAATTTGAAGACTCAAATCTATATTCGCATGTGATGGAAATTAGAGGCAACTCATGAGTCACATAAAGAATAGTCATGAGGCTTTGGGGGTTAAAAACCAGACAAAGAAAATCAGATTTTTTTGTTTCTTTCTAGGTTAGGTTTCAGTGTAGCTCAGGATGACCTGGAATTCCCTCTGAAGTCTAAGGGTGGCCTTGAACTCACAGGATCCTTTTAGCATTGTCTCCTGAGAGCTGGGATGAAAGTCATGGGGATAGGACTTAAAGCTGAAAGGTAATGTTACTTATTCTAAAATGAGGGAAGAGAATGGGAACTTCAGAATGGATAGGTAGGGGAAGGTTTCAGATATTAATGGATTGCAGATTTTGGGGTTAGCTGAGGGGAAAATGGTAGAAACAGGGGTACCTTCATATAAAAGTGAGTGCCTCATGAATTCCCCTGAGCAATGACATCTGCAAGGCTGTTAGGAAGTCGAACAAATTCCTAAGGCTGGAAACACTTTAATTTATGTGTTTGTCTTTATTTATTTATATGTGACCAATAGACAGAGAGAGAAAGAGGCAAAAAGAGAGAGATTGAGAATGAGCACGTGAGGCCCTCCGGACACTGCATACGAATTACAGATGGATGCTCCCCTTTGTGCATATGGCTAACGTGGGTCCTGGGGAATTAAGCCTAGAACGGGGATCCTGAAGCTTCACAGGCAAGTGCTTAATCACTGAGCCATCTATCCAGCCCTGGAAAGACTTACAGGCTCCCTGGCCTGCTATTGCAAGCACTCACCTGAGCAGGGTCAGGCTGCAGTCGGAATACAGGGGCCCCACACTGGTCTTGTTGAACAAGCGCCTGAGCTGTGGAGGCAGAGGAGGAGGTGAAGGGGAAGGCGGCAGGAGTGGGGGTGGGGCAGGCGTGAGGAAGCAGAGCTGGCATCAGTGAGGCGGGCTAAGCTAGGCTGGGTCTCCGGCAGGTGCATGGCACGGGGAGGTTGGGCATGCAGACTGGGTCGCGTCTCCGGCGGGGACTGTGCGCAGGGAGCGTGGCTCTCACCAGGCCCTTCAGGACTCTCTGAGTGGTGTTGAACTTCAGGGATCCAGGGGGAGCCATGTCGTCCTCGTAGTTGAGGTTCGTGAGGGTGAAGTTGATAGTGAAGGGCACCAGAGGAGATGCTGGCACTGCAGAGGGGGCGGGAGAAACACATCGCCTGAGCTCACGTTGCCCCGTGAACGTGAACCTGACACGTGCCAGTGTGAATCTTCCAGCACTGGGAGAAAGATTGTAAGCCAAAGGAAGGGTAGGACTCCTTACAACATGCTTCTCCAGACACAAATTGGCCTGGAGATCCATGACCTCACAGTGCCTGACACTACCTACATGAGGCCATCACAATAGGAAGAAGAGATGATGACATCAAAATAAAAGAGATTACAGGAGAGGGGGAGGGGATACCATGGAAAAATGGAGTTTCAAGAAAAAAGTGGGAGTGAGGGTGGGAATTACCATGGGATATAGCCTAGAATTAATAGAGTTTGTGAATAAATTAATGAATGAAATAAAAACATTATTACACAGGAGTTAGAGTGAGGACCTCGCCTGTGTCAAGAAATCAGGAAGGTACCCATCAGTGAGTGTTTTAAAATCTAAACTTTCGTTCACCCCAGGCTGGAAGTGACAGGAGTTTTTGAAATGGAGAAAATAGGCTTTTGTTTTCTTTCCTCTCTTAGGGAAAGGGCTTAAAGGACTGACAGAAAATTAGGACATGATACTCACACACTGGAGTGGTGGGCGCAATCCGGTGTGTGTAACCTGCAGAGATAATGAAGAAAGACAATGAAAACGGGCTAGGATGAGGGAATGGAGGTCTGGGGACGTGGGGACCCTCACACAGCGAAGGTCGTGTGGCTGCTCCTCACCGTTGACATAGAGACTGCTCTGGTCCAGGGTGTAGGGGCCCAGCTGGGTGATGCCACGCGTCAGCCTGCTCAGCTCCCAGTATACCCGCTCCCGGTCCAGCTCGGGGCTCGTGGGGTCAGAGCGGTAGGCGCAGACACCGTCCACCCCTGTAGCTGCTCCGTTCTGCTCTGGCCTGAGAAAGACAGGTAGACACGTGGGTGATGAATGGATTACATGGTGGGGAGGGCGGAATCTTGGATGCCTGGAGAGGACTGAAAGGGTCTTCAGGAAAGGAGGTGTTTTGGTGCAGAACTGAGAAGCTAGGTGTGCATTGGTTTGTGGTCCTGCGCAGACATGGAGTCACAGATTTTCATGTATTTGGAGACTGAAATCTACATTCTCATGTGATGTAGATCGGAGAGGTTATTCATGAGTCACATGAAGGTCACTGGTTGAGGCATTGAAGGCTAAAATCAGAGATTTATCCTTTTTTTCGTGGGGGAGGGGAGTTTCCAAATAGTGTATCACTGTAGCTCAAGGTGATCTGGAAGTTTCTCTGTAGTCACTGGGTGGCTCAAACTCAGAAAGACCCTCTTACCTTTGCCTCCTGCTGTGATTAAAAGCATGCAATACTACAAACTAAGAGAACTCCTGGGGAAAGATTTATCTTTATTTTATTTTATTTTATTTTATTTTATTTATTTTTATTTTTCAAGGTAGTTTCTTGCTGTAGTCTTGGTTGACCTGGAATTCACTAAGTATTCTCAAATGGCTTAGGACGCCTGGCCATCCTTCCCCTGCCTCCAAGGTGCTGAGATTAAAGGCATGTGGCCCCACAACTGGCTTCTGGGGACCAATATTAAAGCTGAAAGGAAATGCTCTTTATTCTAAAATGAGGAAAGAGAATAGGAAGTTCAGAATGGATAAGTAAGGGAAGAATTCAGATTGGTGGGTTGTACAGTGTAGGGGTAGCTGAGGGGAAGGTGTTATAACTAGACTTGTTGTAGGAGTTTCCCAAATTCCCCTGACCAGTGACATCTGGAGGGCAGTTAGGATGTGGAACAAATTCCTAAGTCTGGAAAGACTTAAAGGCTCCCTGGCCTGCTATTGCAAGCACTCACCTGAGCAGGGTCAGGCTGCAGTCAGAATACAGGGGCCCCACACTGGTCTTGTTGAACAAGCGCCTGAGCTGTGGAGGCAGAGGAGGAGGTGAAGGGGAAGGCGGCAGGAGTGGGGGTGGGGCGGGCGTGAGGAAGCAGAGCTGGCATCAGTGAGGCGGGCTAAGCTAGGCTGGGTCTCCGGCAGGTGCATGGCACGGGGAGGGTGGGCATGGAGACTGGGTCGCGTCTCCGGCGGGGACTGTGCGCAGGGAGCGTGGCTCTCACCAGGCCCTTCAGGACTCTCTGAGTCGTGTTGAACTTCAGGGATCCAGGGGGGGCCATGTCGCCCTCGTACTTGAGGTTCGTGAGGGTGAAGTTGATGGTGAAGGGCACCAGAGAAGATGCTGGCACTGCAGAGGGGGCGGGAGAAACACATCGCCTGAGCTCACGTTGCCCCGTGAACGTGAACCTGACACGCGCCAGTGTGAATCTTCCAGCACTGGGAAAGCTCTTCCTTCAGGCACCTTGGTCTCCTCGGGGTTGAGTTCATAAACTAACCTCATCTTGGAAGGACACACTTAAGGGAATGTAGGGCTGGTCTTTTGGAGTGGGCTGGGGGATAAGTAGTCCGTATAGTGAAATTAAAAAGATGTCACGTTTTCCTGATGTTTCTCTGTTACTCTAATCATTGTTCTGAGACTTGCATGTTACTTGCTGTAAAAACTCTTTGAGGAATACAGAGCTAGATTCGTGGTTAAAAGCTTGTATGCAAAGCCTAGGGACAGCTGCAAGGAGTGTCAGTGGCCAGAACGCAGATAGCTAGAGCTCAAACAGCTGCTGCTGCTGCCCACACCTAAGGGTCACAGTACAAGATCCCTGTCCCCAGTGCCACGCCCTCCAGCAGGTTGCTAGAGACCAAGGGAGAAAGCTTTACCTTAACCAAACACCCCTGAGGCTGTGGGGGACATGCATTCACATTCACACTATCACATTCTGAAATGCTGACTCCCAGGTTTGGGAATGGTACTGAAAGAAACATTAGTAACTTGGGAAAACCCTATGAGACTAACCAAGGTTTATCTCTGGGCTTCTCCGTGACTTTCCACCTGCCCCACCCTCCCCTGTGATTCCTAGAACAACTAAAAGCCCCTTGGCAGGAAGACTGCTCACCAGTGGGACTGGAGAAGGGCGTTGACGTCGTTGAAGAAACAACGTTCACCACAGAAGCTGTGGAGGAAAAGCACACCAGTGTAAGACCCTATTTCTGAAGACTCCATATATACTTGGGCTACAGTGTCACTGAGAACTCCTGCTGGGGCTGAGATGAATACCTCCTCCATGGAGGCCCGCTGACAGCTGAAGAAACCTACACTGTATGCAGTTCAATGGGAGAGAGAGAAATCACCAGTGAAGACACTCAGCAGTGGACACTGCAAGCCTTATATTTGGTCAGCCAGGCCAAATGAGCCAATGGATGCAATAGTGGCATGTCTGTCATGGTGGAAACCAACTGCCCTCTAATTGGACTGGAAGCCTGCTCCAAGGGAGGGAATACATCACCAATACTGAAAATCTACAACAGGGTTAGTCATGAGCCCTAGGGATGTAACGTCTGCTGTTGTCTGGCTAAATGCATATACTATGCTCATCAAACTGCCCAGTGAGCACATCTCTTAATGTTCATACCCTTATATTAATGCTACTCTGACTTTTGGTTAGATAATCTTCCATTTTCATATGTCAGTGACCTTGGGATGACTCAGAAGGCACCATGGTGCTGAGAAGAATTGACAGAGGAGTGCTCAGCACTGCAATATCTCTATCACACCTTCCAAGGCTCAGGGTTCATTGTGGAAGAGTTGATGGGAAGGGGGATAGAGCCACAGAAAGGGTAGGACTCCTTACATTTTACTCTTCTAGACGCAAAATGGCCAGGATATCCATGATCTCACAGAACGTGACACTACCTACATAAGTCCATCATAATAGGAGGACAAGATGATGACATCAAAATAAAGAGAGAATGAGCAGACTGATTGAGAAGGGGAGAGGATATGATAGAGAGTGGAGTTACAAAGAAGAAACTGTGTATGTGGGGGGGAATTACCATAGGGTATTGCTTAGAATTATGGAAGTTGTCAATAAAAATGGATGAAACATATACAAAATCACCCAAGTGTTGGAGTGGGGACAGCATCTGTGTAAAGATATCAGGAAAGGTACTCATCTCTGGGCCCTTTTAAAGTCTATATTTTTGTTCACCACAGGCAACATGAGTATTTGAAATGGAGACAATAGGCTTTTGTTTTCTTTCCTCTCAGAGGAAGAGGTCTCTAAGGAGAGACAGAGAACTGTGAAGACATGATACTCACACTGTGCAGTGCTGGGCGCAATCCGGTGTGTGTAACCTGCAGAGATAATGAAGAAAGACAATGAAAACAGGCTAGGATGAGGGATGGAGGTCTGGGGACGTGGGGACCCTCACAGAGCGAAGGTCGTGTGGCTGCTCCTCACCGTTGACATAGAGACTGCTCTGGTCCAGGGTGTAGGGGCCCAGCTGGGCGATGCCACGCGTCAGCCTGCTCAGCTCCCAGTATACCCGCTCCCGGTCCAGCTCGGGGCTCGTGGGGTCAGAGCGGTAGGCGCAGACACTGTCCACCCCTGTAGCTGCTCCGTTCTGCTCTGGCCTGAGAAAGATAGGTAGAGACGTGGGTGATGAATGGATTACCTAGGCAGGGATTCTGCGATGCCTGGAGAGGACAGGAAGGGGCCAGAGGAAAAGAAGTATTTTGGTGTAGATCTGTAAAGCCAGTATTGGACTCTCTGAGTGCACTGATTTGTGGTCCTTAGCAGACATGGTATCCAAGATTTTCGTGATTTGAAGAATCAAATCTATATTCACATGTGATGGCAATTAGAGGCTACTCATGAATCACATAAAGAATAGTCATGAGGCATTGAGGGTTAAAAATCAGACAAAGAAAATCAGATTTTTTTTTGTTTCTTTGTAGGTTAGGTCTCAGTGTAGCTCAGGCTAACCTGGAATTCCCTCGGTAGTCTAAGGGTGGTAATGAACTCACAGGATCCTTTTAGCATTGTCTCCTGAGAGCTGGGATTAAATGCATGGGGATAGGTTTTAAAGCTGAGAGGTAATGCTATTTATTCTAATGAGGGAAGAGAAGAGGAAATTCAGGATGGATAGGTAGGGGGAGTTTCAGATATTAATGGATTGAAGATTGTGGGGGTGCTGAGGGGAAAGTGGTAGAAACAGGGGTACCTTCATATAGAACGAGTGCCTCAGGAATTCCCCTGAGCAATGACATCTGCAGGGCAGTTAGGATGTCGAACACATTCCTAAGTCTGGAAAGACTTTATTTTATGTGTTTTTCTTTGTTTACTTATATGAGAGGGATAGACAGAGAGAGAAAGAGGCAGAAAGAGAGAGAGAGAGAATAAGCACGTGAGGCCCTCCGAACACTGCTAACGAATTCCAGATGCATGCGCCCCTTTGTGCATATGGCTAACGTAGGTCCTGGGGAATGAAGGCTAGAATGGGGATCCTGAAGCTTCACAGGCAAGTGCTTAACCACTAAGCCATCTATTCAGCCCTGGAAAGACTTACAGGCTCCCTGGCCTGCTATTGCAAGCACTCACCTGAGCAGGGTCAGGCTGCAGTCGGAATACAGGGGCCCCACACTGGTCTTGTTGAACAAGCGCCTGAGCTGTGGAGGCAGAGGAGGAGGTGAAGGGGAAGGCTGCAGGAGTGGGGGTGGGGCAGGCGTGAGGAAGCAGAGCTGGCATCAGGGAGGAGAGCTAAGCTAGGCTGGGTCTCCGGCAGGTGCATAGCACGGGGAGGTTGGTCATGGAGACTGGGTCGCGTCTCAGGCGGGGACTGTGCGCAGGGAGCGTGGCTCTCACCAGGCCCTTCAGGACTCTCTGAGTCGTGTTGAACTTCAGGGATCCAGGGGGAGCCATGTCGTCCTTGTACTTCAGGTTCGTGAGGGTGAAGTTGATGGTGAAGGGCACCAGAGGAGATGCTGGCACTGCAGTGGGGGCGGGAGAAACACATCGCCTGAGCTCACGTTGCTCCGTGAACGTGAACCTGACACGCGCCAGTGTGAATCTTCCAGCATATGAAAGATTTTCTTTCAGGCAGGTTGGCGCCCTCAGGGATTATATCATAAACTAACATTCCCTGGGAGGTTCACCCTTAAGGTTGTATAGGGATCATCTTTTGGAGTGGGATGGTGTAAGTAAGTCTATATATCCATGTTCCAAAAGATGTCACCTTGTCCTGATCTTTTACTTTTGCTCTAATCATTGTTCTGAGACGTACATATTTATTGCTTTCAAAACTCTTGGAGGGCTAGACAGATGGCCTCGGGGTTAAGGGCCCTGTATGCAAAGCCTACAGTCCATAGCAGAGACATAAATGCAGCAAGTATCACCAAGCATTATGCAAACAGCCAGAGCTCAAACTGCTGCTGCTGCACACACCTTAGGGTCACAGTACAAGATCCCTGCCCCCAGTGCCACGCCCTCCAGCAGGTTGCTAGAGACCAAGGGAGAAAGCTTAACCTTAACCAAACACCCCTGAGGCTGTGGGAGACATGCATTCACATTCACAGTATCACATTCTGAAATGCTGGTTGCTGGGTTTCAGGATGGTATTGAAAGAAATCTTAGTAACGTGGAAAACCCCTGTGAGATTCACCCAAGTTCATCTCTGGGCTTCTCCGTGAGTTTCCACCTGCCTCAACCTCCTTCCTGCAATAACTAGAAGAACTGGAAGCCCTTTTCCAGAGAAGACTGCTCACCAGTGGGACTGAAGAAGGGCGTTGACGTCGTTGAAGAAACAACGTTCACCACAGAAGCTGGGGAGGAAAAGCACACCAGTGTAAGACCCTATTTCTGAAGACTCCATATATACTTGGGCTGCAGTGTCACTGAGAAATCCTGCTGGGGCTGAGCTGAATACCTCCTCCATGGAGGCCCGCTGACAGCTGAAGAAACCTACACTGTATGCAGTTCAATGGGAGAGAGAGAAATCACCAGTGAAGACACTCAGCAGTGGACACTGCAAGCCTTATATTTGACCAGCCAGGCCAAATGAGCCAATGGATGCAATAGTGGCATGTCTGTCATGGTGGAAACCAACTGCCCTCTAATTGGACTGGAAGCCTGCTCCAAGGGAGGGAATACATCACTAATACTGAAAATCTACAACAGGGGTAGTCATGAGCCCTAGCGATGTAACGTCTGCTGTTGTCTGGCTAAATGCATATACTATGCTCATCAAACTGCCCAGTAAGCACATCTCTTAATGTTCATACCCTTATATTAATGCTACCCTGACTTTTGGTTACATAATCTTCCATTTTCATATGTCAGTGACCTTGGGATGACTCAGAAGGCACCATGGTGCTGAGAAGAAATGACAGAGGAGTGCTCAGCACTGCAATGTCTTTATCACACCTTCCAAGGCTCAGGGTTCATTGTGGAAGAGTTGATGGGAAGGGTGATAGAGCCACAGAAAGGGTAGGACTCCTTACATTGTACTCTTCTAGACGCAAAATGGCCAGGATATCCATGATCTCACAGAACGTGACACTACCTACATAAGTCCGTCATAATAGGAGGACAAGATGATGACATCAAAATAAAGAGAGAATGAGCAGACTGATTGAGAAGGTGAGAGGATGTGATAGAGAGTGGAGTTACATAGAAGAAACTGTGTGTGTGGGGGGGAGGGTATTACCATAGGGTATTGCTTAGAATTATGGAAGTTGTCAATAAAAACGAATGAAACATATACAAAATCACCCAAGTGTTGGAGTGGGGCAGCATCTGTGTAAAGATATCAGGAAAGGTACTCATCTCTGGGTCCTTTTAAAGTCTATATTTTTGTTCACCACAGGCAACATGAGTATTTGAAATGGAGACAATAGGCTTTTGTTTTCTTTCCTCTCAGAGGAAGAGGTCTCTAAGGAGAGACAGAGAACTGTGAAGACATGATACTCACACTGTGCAGTGCTGGGCGCAATCCGGTGTGTGTAACCTGCAGAGATAATGAAGAAAGACAATGAAAACGGGCTAGGATGAGGGATGGAGGTCTGGGGACGTGGGGACCCTCACACAGCGAAGGGGGCGTGGCTGCTCCTCACCATTGACATAGAGACTGTTCTGGTCCAGGGTGTAGGGGCCCAGCTGGGCGATGCCACGCGTCAGCCTGCTCAGCTCCCAGTATACCCGCTCCCGGTCCAGCTTGGGGCTCGTGGGGTCAGAGCGGTAGGCGCAGACACTGTCCACCCCTGTAGCTGCTCCGTTCTGCTCTGGCCTGGGAAAGACAGGTAGAGACGTGGGTGATGAATGGATTACCTAGGCAGGGATTCTCCAATGCCTGGAGAGGACAGGAAGGGGCCAGAGGAAAAGAGGTATTTTGGTGCAGATCTGTAAAGCCAGGAGTGGACTCTCTGAGTGCACTGACTTGTGGTCCTGCGCAGACATGGTATGAAAGATTTTCATGAATTTGAAGACTCAAATCTATATTCACATTTGATGGAAATTAGAGGCTACTCATGAGTCCAATAAAGAATAGTCATGACACAGTGAAAAAAGCAAAGAGGCAACCTAGAGAATGGGAAAAAATATTTGCCAGCCATATATCTGATAGAGGATTAATATCTAGGATATACAAAGAACTCAAAAAGTTAAATAATAAGGAATCAAACAAGCCAATCAAAAAATGGGCTATGGAGCTTCTCAAAGGAAGAAATATGAATGGCATATAAGCATCTAAAATAATGTTCTACGTCACTAGTCATCAGGGAAATGCAGATTAAAACTACACTGAGATTCCATTTCACTCCTGTCAGAATGGCCACCATCATGAAAACAAATGATCATAAATGTTGGCGGGATGTGGAAAAAAAGGTACCCTTCTACACTGCTGGTGGGAATGCAATCTGGTCCAGCCATTGTGGAAAACAGTGTGGAGGTTCCTAAAACAGCTAGAGATTGATCTACCATATGACCCCGCTATAGCACTCCTAGGCATATATCCAAAGGACTCATCTCATTTCCTTAGAAGTACATGCTCAACCATGTTTATTGCTGCTCAATTTATAATAGCTGGGAAATCGAACCAGCCTAGATGTCCCTCAACAGATGAGTGGATAATGAAGATGTGGCACATTTATACAATGGAGTTCTACTCAGCGGTAAAGAAAAATGAAGTTATGAAATTTGCAGAAAAATGGATGGACCTGGAAAGTATTATACTAAGTCAGGTAACCCAGGCCCAGAAAGCCAAGCGCCACATGTTCTCTCTCATATGTGGATCCTAGCTACAGATGACTGGGCTTCTGCGTGAGAATGAAAATACTTAGTAGCAGAGGCCAGTAAGTTGAAAAGGAGACATAAAGGGTGGAGAAAGGAAGGGAGGAGGATACTTAATAGGTTGATATTGTATAGATGTAATTACAATGATTGTAATGGGGAGGTAATATGATGGAGAATGGAATTTCAAATGGGAAAGTGTGGGGGTGGGGAGGGAGGGAATTACCATCGGATATATTTTATAATCATGGAAAATCTTAATAAAAATTAAAAACAAAAAGAATAGTCATGAGGCATTCAGGTTTAAAAATCAGAGAAAGAAAATCAGGTATTTTTTGTTTCTTTCTAGGTTAGGTCTCAGTCTAGCTCAGGCTGACCTGGAATTCCCTCTGTAGTCTAAGGGTGGTCTTGAACTCACAAGGATCCTTTTAGCTTTGTCTCCTGTGAGCTGGGATGAAAGGCATGGGGATAGGTTTAAAGCTGAAAGGTAATGTTACTTATTCTAAAATGAGGGAAGAGAATGGGAAATTCAGAATGGATAGGTAGGGGAAGGTTTCAGATATTAATGGATTGCAGATTGTGGGGTTAGCTGAGGGGAAAATGGTAGAAACAGGGGTACCTTCATATAGAAGTGAGTGCCTCATGAATTCCCCTGAGCAATGACATCTGCAAGGCAGTTAGGATGTCGAACAAATTCCTAAGTCTGGAAACACTTTAATTTATGTGTTTGTCTTTATTTATTTATATGTGACCAATAGACAGATAGAGAAAGAGGCAAAAAGAGAGAGAGAGAAAATAAGCACGTGAGGCCCTCCGAACACTGCAAACGAATTCCAGGTGCATGCGCCCCTTTGTGCATATGGCTAATGTAGGTCCTGGGGAATGAAGCCTAGAATGGGGATCCTGAAGCTTCACAGGCAAGTGCTTAACCACTAAGCCATCGATCCAGCCCTGGAAAGACTTACAGGCTCCCTGGCCTGCTATTGCATGCACTCACCTGAGCAGGGTCAGGCTGCAGTCGGAATACAGGGACCCCACACTGGTCTTGTTGAACAAGCGCCTGAGCTGTGGAGGCAGAGGAGGAGGTGAAGGGGAAGGCGGCAGGAGTGGGGGTGGGGCAGGCGTGAGGAAGCAGAGCTGGCATCAGTGAGGCGGGCTAAGCTAGGCTGGGTCTCCGGCAGGTGCATGGCACGGGGAGGTTGGGCATGTTGACTGGGTCGCGTCTCCGGCGGGGACTGTGCGCAGGGAGCGTGGCTCTCACCAAGCCCTTCAGGACTCTCTGAGTCGTGTTGAACTTCAGGGATCCAGGGGGAGCCATGTCGTCCTCGTACTTGAGGTTCGTGAGGGTGAAGTTGATGGTGAAGGGCACCAGAGGAGATGCTGGCACTGCAGGGGGGGCGGGAGAAACCCATCGCCTGAGCTCACGTAGCCCCGTGAACGTGAACCTGACACACGCCAGTGTGAATCTTCCAGCACTGGGAGAAAGATTGTAAGAGCCAAAGGAAGGGTAGGACTCCTTACAACATGCTTCTCCAGACACAAATTGGTCTGGATATCCTTGACCTCACAGTGCCTGACACTACCTACACAAGACCATCATAAGAGGAAGAAAAGATGGTAACATCAAAATAAAGGAGAGATTGAAGGAGAGGGGGAGGGGATATGATGGAGAATGAGTTTCAAAGAAAAAATTGGGTGGAGGGCGGAAATTACCTTGGGGCATTGCCTAGAGTTACAGAATTTGTCAACAAATACATGAATGAAACATAAACAAAATTACCCATGAGTTGGAGTGGGGACCTCACCTCTATCCAGATACCAGGAAGGTATCCATCAGTGAGTCTTTTAAAATCTAAATTTTTGTTCACCCCAGGCTGGAAGCGACAGGAGTATTTGAAATGGAGAAAATAGGCTTTTGTCTTCTTTCCTCTCTTAGGGAAAGGGCTTAAAGGAGTGACAGAAAATTAGGGAGACATGATACTCACACACTGGAGTGGTGGGCGCAATCCGGTGTGTGTAGCCTGCAGAGTTAATAAAGAAAGACAATGAAAACGGGCTAGGATGAGGGAATGGAGGTCTGGGGACGTGGGGACCCTCACACAGCGAAGGGCGCGTGGCTGCTCCTCACCATTGACATAGAGACTGCTCTGGTCCAGGGTGTAGGGGCCCAGCTGGGCGATGCCACGCGTCAGCCTGCTCAGCTCCCAGTATACCCGCTCCCGGTCCAGCTCGGGGCTCGTGGGGTCAGAGCGGTAGGCGCAGACACTGTCCACCCCTGTAGCTGCTCCGTTCTGCTCTGGCCTGAGAAAGACAGGTAGACACGTGGGTGATGAGTGGACTACCTAGGCTGGTATTACGAGATGCCTGGAGAGAACAGGAAGGCTCCAGAGGAAAGGAGGTGTTTTAGTGATCTGAGAGGCTAGGTGTGCACTGATTTATGACCCTGAGCAGACATGGATTCACAGATTTTCATGTATTTAGAGACTCAACTCTACATTCTCATGTGATGGAGGTCAGAGAGGTTATGCATGAGTCACATGAAGGGTACTGGTAGAGGCATTGAGGGCTAAAATCAGAGATTTACCTCTTTTTTTGTTGTTGTTGATTTTTGTTTTTTCCAGGTAGGGTAACACTCTACCTCAAGCTCACCTAGAATTTATTCTGTAGGCCCCTCTGCGTGGCCTCAAATTCCTAAGGACCCTCTTACCTTCACCTCTTACAGGGATTAAAGGGATGCAATACTAGAAACCAAGAGAAATACTGGGGACAGATTTATTTTTATTTTATTTATTTATTTTTATTTTTCTACGTAGTTTCTTGCTGTAGTCTTGGTTGACCTGTAACTCACTATGTAGTCTCAGATGGCCTAGGAATCCTGGCCATCCTTCCCCTGCCTCCAACGTGCTGAGATTAAAGGCATGTGGCAACCCATCTGGATTCTATGTACAAATTTTAAAGCTGAAAGGAAATGCTATTCATTCTAAAATGAGGAAAGAGTCGAGGAAATTCAGAATGGATAGGTAAGGGAAGAATTCAGATTGGTGGGTTGTAGACTGTGGAGGTAGCTGAGGGGAAGGTGTTATATAATTGGACTTATTGTAGGAGTTTCCCAAATTCCCCTGACCAGTGACATCTGTAGGGCAGTTAGGATGTGGAACAAATTCCTAAGTCTGGAAAGACTTACAGGCTCCCTGACCTGCTATTGCAAGCACTCACCTGAGCAGGGTCAGGCTGCAGTCGGAATACAGGGGCCCCACACTGGTCTTGTTGAACAAGCGCCTGAGCTGTGGAGGCAGAGGAGGAGGTGAAGGGGAAGGCGGCAGGAGTGGGGGTGGGGCGGGCGTGAGGAAGCAGAGCTGGCATCAGTGAGGCGGGCTAAGCTAGGCTGGGTCTCCGGCAGGTGCATGGCACGGGGAGGTTGGGCATGTTGACTGGGTCGCGTCTCGCTTGGGGACTGTGCGCAGGGAGCGTGGCTCTCACCAGGCCCTTCAGGACTCTCTGAGTGGTGTTGAACTTCAGGGATCCAGGGGGAGCCATGTCGTCCTCGTAGTTGAGGTTCGTGAGGGTGAAGTTGATGGTGAAGGGCACCAGAGGAGATGCTGGCACTGCAGTGGGGGAAGGAGAAACACATCGCCTGAGCTCACGTTGCTCCGTGAACATGAACCTGACACGTGCCAGTGTGAATCTTCCAGCACAGGAAAGGTCTTCCTTCAGGCAGGTTGGTGTCCTCAGGGATGAGATCATAAACTAACATTCCCTGGGAGGCTCACCCTTAACGTTTTTTAGTGATTGTCTTTTGGGGTTGGATGGCGTAAGTAAGTCCATATATCCATGATCCAAAATGTCACCTTTTCCTAATATTTTATTTTTGCTCTAATCAATGTTCTGCGACCTATATGTTTATTGCTTTCAAAACTTCTTTGAGGGCTAGATAGATGGCTTCGGGGTTAAGGGCCCTGTCTGCAAAGCTTACGGACCATAGCAGAGACACAAATGCATCAAGTGTCACCTGCCATGATGCAAACAGGCAGAGCTCAAACTGCTGCTGCTGCACACACCTTTGGGTCACAGTACAAGATCCTGGCCTCCAGAGCCACGCCCTCCAGCAGGTTGCTAGAGACCAAGGGAGAAAGCTTAACCTTAACTAAACACCCCTGAGGCTGTGGGAGACATGCATTCACATTCAAACTCTCACATTCTGAAATGCTGGTTGCTGGGTTTCAGGATGGTATTGAAAGAAATCTTAGTAACTTGGAAAATCCCTGTGAGATTCACCCAAGCTCATCTCTGGGCTTCTCTGTGAGTTTCCACCTGCCTCACCCTCCTTCCTGTGATAACTAGAAGAACTGGAAGCCCCTTGGCAGAGAAGACTGCTCACCAGTGGGACTGGAGAAGGGCGTTGATGTCGTTGAAGAAACAACGTTCACCACAGAAGCTGGGGAGGAAAAGCACACCAGTGTAAAACCATATTGCTGAAGACTCCGTATATACTTGGGCTGCAGTGTCACTGAGAAATCCTGCTGGGGCTGAGCTGACAACCTCCTTCTGCAGACCAGCTGTCAGAAAGCTGGAAGAAGCCACTTTGCATGCAGATCAATGGGAGGCAGAAAAGTCACCAGTGGAGATACTCAACAGTGGACATTGCAAGAATTAAATTTGGCAAGCCAGACCAAATGAGCCAATGGGTGCAATAGTGGCACGTCTGTCATGGTGGAAACCAACTGCCCTCTAATTGGACTGGATGCCCTCTGTATGGTGGGAATGCATCTCGGATGCTCTAAAACCTACGCCAATGGTCACCATGAATCCTAGGCGTGTAACATCTCTTTGTGTCTGGCTAAATGTTTATAGCATGATTAGCAAACTGCCCAGTGAGCATATCCCTTAACGTTCATACCCTTGTATTAATGCTAGTCTTTCTTCTGGTTAGAGAAGCTTCTCTTTTAGATGACAGTGACATTGGTATGACACTTAATGCACCATGGTGCTGAGAAGAAGTGACAGAGGAGTGCTCAGCACTGAAACATCTCTATCACATCTTCTGAGGCCCAGTATCCATGGCAGAAGAAGTGATCGAAAGAATGCAAGAGGCAAATAAAGGGTTGAACTCCTTACAACATTGTCCTCCACACACAAAATTGCCAGGATATTCATGAACTTATACTGCCTAACACTACCTACATAAGGCCATCATAACAGGAGGAATAAATGATGACATCACAATAAAAGAAAGCAAGAAAACTGAGTGAGGGGGAGGAGATATGATGGATTGTGGAGTTTCAAAGAAGAAAGTGGGGGGAGAGAGGGAATTACCTTGAGGTATTGCGTAGAATTATGGCAGTTGTCAATAAATAAATGAATGAAATATAAACAAAATTACCTAAGTGTTAGAGTGGGGCCATTGCCTATGTTAAGATATCAGGAAGATACCCATCGCTGGGTCCTTTTAAAATCTAAACTTTTGTTCACCCCAGGCTGGAAGCGACAGGAGTATTTGAAATGGAGAAAATAGGCTTTTGTCTTCTTTCCTCTCTTAGGGAAAGGGCTTAAAGGAGAGACAGAAAATTAGGGAGACATGATACTCACACACTGGAGTGGTGGGCGCAATCCGGTGTGTGTAGCCTGCAGAGTTAATAAAGAAAGACAATGAAAACGGGCTAGGATGAGGGAATGGAGGTCTGGGGATGTGGGGACCCTCACACAGCGAATGTCGCGTGGCTGCTCCTCACCGTTGACATAGAGACTGGTCTGGTCCAGGGTGTAGGGGCCCAGCTGGGCGATGCCACGCGTCAGCCTGCTCAGCTCCCAGTATACCCGCTCCCGGTCCAGCTCGGGGCTCGTGGGGTCAGAGCGGTAGGCGCAGACGCTGTCCACCCCTGTAGCTGCTCCGTTCTGCTCTGGCCTGAGAAAGACAGGTAGACACGTGGTGATCAATGGATTACCTAGGCAGGGATTCTGCGATGCCTGGAGAGGACAGGAAGGGTCCAGAGGAAAGGAGGTGTTTTAGTGATCTGAGAGGCTAGGTGTGCACTGACTTGTGGTCCTGCGCAGACATGGAGTCACAGATTTTCATGTATTTGGATACTGAAATCTACATTGTCATGTGATGGGGATCAGAGAGGTTATTCATGAGTCACATGAAGGGCACTGGTTGAGGCACTGAAGGCTAAAATCAGAGATTTATCCTTTTTTTTGGGGGGGGGGATTTTCCAAGTAGTGTATCACTGTAGCTCAAGGTGATCTGGAAGTTTCTCTGTAGTCACTGGGTGGCCTCAAACTCAGAAAGACCCTCTTTCCTTTGCCTCATGCTGTGATTAAAGGCATGCAACACTACAACTCAAGAGAAATCCTGGGGAATGATTTATATTTATTTTATTTTATTTTATTTATTTATTTTTATTTTTCAATGTAGTTTCTTGCTGTGGTCTTGGTTGAACTGGAATTCACTAAGTATTCTCAGAAGGCCTAGGACTCCTGGCCATCCTTCCCCTGCCTCCAAGGTGCTTAGATTAAAGGCATGTGGCCCCACAACTGGCTTCTGGGGACCCATTTCAAAGCTGAAAGGAAATACTATTTATTCTAAAATGAGGAAAGAGAAGAGGAAATTCAGAATACATAGGTTAGGGAAGACTTCAGATTGGTGGGTTGTAGATTTTGAGGGTAGCTGAGGGGAAGGGGTTATAACCAGATTTGTTGTAGGAGTTTCCCAAATTCCCCTGACCAGTGACATCTGTTGGGCAGTTAGGATGTGGAACAAATTCCTAAGTCTGGAAAGACTTACAGCCTCCCTGCCTGCTATTGCAAGCACTCACCTGAGCAGGGTCAGGCTGCAGTCGGAATACAGGGGCCCCACACTGGTCTTGTTGAACAAGCGCCTGAGCTGTGGAGGCAGAGGAGGAGGTGAAGGGGAAGGCGGCAGGAGTGGGGGTGGGGCAGGCGTGAGGAAGCAGAGCTGGCATCAGTGAGGCGGGCTAAGCTAGGCTGGGTCTCCGGCAGGTGCATGGCACGGGGAGGTTGGCCATGGAGACTGGGTCGCGTCTCGCTTGGGGACTGTGCGCAGGGAGCGTGGCTCTCACCAGGCCCTTCAGGACTCTCTGAGTGGTGTTGAACTTCAGGGATCCAGGGGGAGCCATGTCGTCCTCGTACTTCAGGTTCGTGAGGGTGAAGTTGATGGTGAAGGGCACCAGAGGAGATGCTGGCACTGCAGAGGGGGCAGGAGAAACACATCGCCTGAGCTCACGTTGCCCCGTGAACGTGAACCTGACACGTGCCAGTGTGAATCCTCCAGCACAGGAAAGATCTTCCTTCAGGCAGGTCGATGCCCTCAGGGATGAGATCATAAACTAACATTCCCTGGGTGGCTCACCCTTAAGGTTGTGTAGGGATCGTCTTTTGGAGTGGGATGGGGTAAGTAAGTCCATATATCCATGTTCCAAAAGATGTCACCTTTTCCTGATCTTTTACTTTTGCTCTAATCATTGTTCTGAGACCTACATGTTTATTGCTTTCCAAACTCTTTGAGGACTAGACAGATGGCTTCGTGGTTAAGGGCCCTGTCTGCAAAGCCTACGGACCATAGCAGAGACACAAATGCATCAAGTGTCACCTGCCATAATGCAAACAGGCAGAGCTCAAACTGCTGCTGCTGCACACACCTTTGGGTCACAGTACAAGATCCTGGCCTCCAGAACCACGCCCTCCAGCAGGTTGCTAGAGACCAAGGGAGAAAGCTTAACCTTAACTAAACACCCCTGAGGCTGTGGGAGACATGCATTCACATTCAAACTCTCACATTCTGAAATGCTGGTTGCTGGGTTTCAGGATGGTATTGAAAGAAATGTTAGTAACTTGGAAAACCCCTGTGAGATTCACCCAAGCTCATCTCTGGGCTTCTCTGTGAGTTTCCACCTGCCTCACCCTCCTTCCTGTGATAACTAGAAGTACTGGAAGCCCCTTGGCAGAGAAGACCGCTCACCAGTGGGACTGGAGAAGGGTGTTGACGTCATTGAAGAAACAATGTTCACCACAGAAACTCGGGAGGAAAAGCACACCAGTGTAAACCCCTATTGCTGAAGACTCCATATATACTTGGGCTGCATGTCACTGAGAAATCCTGCTGAGGCTGAGGTGAAAACCTCCCTCTGCAGACCAGCTGTCAGAAAGGTGGAAGAAGCCACCAGCATGCAGTTCAATGGGAGGGAGAAAAATCACCAGTGGAGATACTCAACAGTGGACATTGCAAGCTTTAAATTTGGCCAGCCAGACCAAATGAGCCAACGGGTGCAATAGTGGCATGTCTGTCATGGCGGAAACCAACCTGTCTCTAATTGGCTTGGAGGCCCACTTCATGGTGGGAATACATCTCTGATGCTTAAAACTTACACTAGGGGTCACCATGAATCCTAGGCATGTAACATCTCCTTGTGTCCGGCTAAATGTGTACAGTATGCTTACCAAACTGCCCAGTCAGCATATCCCTTAATGTTCATACCCTTATATTAATGCTACTCTTTCTTCCGAATAGAGAAGCTTCTCTTTTAGAAACTTTTTTTTTGTTGTTATTTTTATTTATTTATTTGAGAGCGACAGACAAAGAGGCAGAGAGAGAGAGAGAGAGAGAGAGAGAGAGAGGGAGAGAATGGGCGCGCCAGGGCCTACAGCCACTTCAAACGAGCTCCAGACGCATGCGCCCCCTGTGCATCTGGCTAAAGTGGGTCCCGGGGAATCGACCCTTGAACCAGGGTCCTTAGGCTTCACAGGCAAGCGCTTAACCGCTAAGCCATCTCTCCAGCCCAGAAGCTTCTCTTTTAGATGACAGTGACATTGTTATGACACTTAAGGCACATGGTGCTGAGAGGAAGTGACAGAGGAGTGCTCAGCACTGAGACATCTCTATCACACCTTCCAAGGCTCAGGCTCCATTGCGGAAGAGGTGGTCAAAAGAATGTAAGAGCCAAAGGAAGGGTAGGACTCCTTACAACGTGCTCCTCCAGACACAAAATGGTCTGGATATCCATGACCTCACAGTGCCTGACACTACCTACACAAGACCATCATAAGAGGAGGAAAAGATGATGACATCACCATAAAAGAGGGCAAGAAAACTGAGTGAGGGGGGAGGAGATATGATGGATTGTGGAGTTTCAAAGAAGAAAGTGGGTGGGGGGGAATTACCCTGAGGTATTGCCTAGAATTATGGCAGTTGTCAATAAATAAATGAACGAAATATAAACAAAATTACCTAAGTGTTATAGTGGGGCCATTGCCTATGTTAAGATATCAGGAAGATACCCATCGCTGGGTCCTTTTAAAATCTAAATTTTTGTTCACCCCAGGCTGGAAGCGACAGGAGTATTTGAAATGGAGAAAATAGGCTTTTGTCTTCATTCCTCTCTTAGGGAAAGGGCTTAAATGAGTGACAGAAAATTAGGGAGACATGATACTCACACACTGGAGTGGTGGGCACAATCCGGTGTGTGTAACCTGCAGAGATAATAAAAGAAGACAGTGAAAACGGGCTGGGATGAGGGAATGGAGGGCTGGGGATGTGGGGACCCTCACACAGCGAAGGGGGCGTGGCTGCTCCTCACCGTTGACATAGAGACTGCTCTGGTCCAGGGTGTAGGGCCCCAGCTGGGCGATGCCACGCGTCAGCCTGCTCAGCTCCCAGTATACCCGCTCCCGGTCCAGCTCGGGGCTCGTGGGGTCAGAGCGGTAGGCGCAGACGCTGTCCACCCCTGTAGCTGCTCCGTTCTGCTCTGGCCTGAGAAAGACAGGTAGACACGTGGGTGATGAATGGATTACATGGTGGGGAGGGTGGAATCTTGGATGCCTGGAGAGGACTGGAAGGGTCTTCAGGAAAGGAGGTGTTTTGGTGCAGAACTGAGAAGCTAGGTGTGCATTGGTTTGTGGCACTGAGCAGACATGGAGTCACAGATTTTCATGTATTTGGAGACTGAAATCTACATTCTCATGTGATGTAGATCGGAGAGGTTATTCATGAGTCACATGAAGGTCACTGGTTGAGGCACTGAAGGCTAAAATCAGAGTTTTATCCTTTTTTTCGTGGGGGAGGGGAGTTTCCAAATAGTGTATCACTGTAGCTCAAGGTGATCTGGAAGTTTCTCTGTAGTCACTGGGTGGCCTCAAACTCACAAAGACCCTCTTACCTTTGCCTCCTGCTGTGATTAAAAGCATGCAATACTACAAACTAAGAGAACTCCTGGGGAAAGATTTATCTTTATTTTATTTTATTTTATTTATTTATTTTCATTTTTCAAGGTAGTTTCTTGCTGTAGTCTTGGTTGACCTGGAATTCACTAAGTATTCTCAAATGGCTTAGGACTCCTGGCCATCCTTCCCCTGCCTCCAAGGTGCTGAGATTAAAGGCATGTGGCCCCACAACTGGCTTCTGGGGACCAATATTAAAGCTGAAAGGAAATGCTCTTTATTCTAAAATGAGGAAAGAGAATAGGAAGTTCAGAATGGATAATTAAGGGAAGAATTCAGATTGGTGGGTTTTACATTGTGGGGGTAGCTGAGAGGAAGGTGTTATAACTAGACTTGCTGTAGGAGTTTCTGAAATTCCCCTGACCAGTGACATCTGGAGGGCAGTTAGGATGTGGAACAAATTCCTAAGTCTGGAAAGACTTACAGGCTCCCTGGCCTGCTATTGCAAGCACTCACCTGAGCAGGGTCAGGCTGCAGTCGGAATACAGGGGCCCCACACTGGTCTTGTTGAACAAGCGCCTGAGCTGTGGAGGCAGAGGAGGAGGTGAAGGGGAAGGCGGCAGGAGTGGGGGTGGGGCGGGCGTGAGGAAGCAGAGCTGGCATCAGTGAGGCGGGCTAAGCTAGGCTGGGTCTCCGGCAGGTGCATGGCACGGGGAGGTTGGGCATGGAGACTGGGTCGTGTCTCAGGCGGGGACTGTGAGCAGGGAGCGTGGCTCTCACCAGGCCCTTCAGGACTCTCTGAGTCGTGTTGAACTTCAGGGATCCAGGGGGGGCCATGTCGTCCTCGTACTTGAGGTTCGTGAGGGTGAAGTTGATGGTGAAGGGCACCAGAGGAGATGCTGGCACTGCAGAGGGGGCGGGAGAAACACATCGCCTGAGCTCACGTTGCCCCGTGAACGTGGACCTGACACGCGCCAGTGTGAATCTTCCAGCATATGAAAGATTTTCTTTCAGGCAGGTTGGCGCCCTCAGGGATTATATCATAAACTAACATTCCCTGGGAGGTTCACCCTTAAGGTTGTGTAGGGATCATCTTTTGGAGTGGGATGGTGTAAGTAAGTCTATATATCCATGTTCCAAAAGATGTCACCTTGTCCTGATCTTTTACTTTTGCTCTAATCATTGTTCTGAGACGTACATATTTATTGCTTTCAAAACTCTTGGAGGGCTAGACAGATGGCCTCGGGGTTAAGGGCCCTGTATGCAAAGCCTACAGTCCATAGCAGAGACATAAATGTAGCAAGTATCACCAAGCATGATGCAAACAGCCAGAGCTCAAACTGCTGCTGCTGCACACACCTTAGGGTCACAGTACAAGATCCCTGCCCCCAGTGCCACGCCCTCCAGCAGGTTGCTAGAGACCAAGGGAGAAAGCTTAACCTTAACCAAACACCCCTGAGGCTGTGGGAGACATGCATTCACATTCACAGTATCACATTCTGAAATGCTGGTTGCTGGGTTTCAGGATGGTATTGAAAGAAATCTTAGTAACGTGGAAAACCCCTGTGAGATTCACCCAAGTTCATCTCTGGGCTTCTCCGTGAGTTTCCACCTGCCTCAACCTCCTTCCTGCAATAACTAGAAGAACTGGAAGCCCTTTTTCAGAGAAGACTGCTCACCAGTGGGACTGAAGAAGGGCGTTGACGTCGTTGAAGAAACAACGTTCACTACAGAAGCTGGGGAGGAAAAGCACACCAGTGTAAGACCCTATTTCTGAAGACTCCATATATACTTGGGCTGCAGTGTCACTGAGAAATCCTGCTGGGGCTGAGCTGAATACCTCCTCCATGGAGGCCCGCTGACAGCTGAAGAAACCTACACTGTATGCAGTTCAATGGGAGAGAGAGAAACAACCAGTGAAGACACTCAGCAGTGGACACTGCAAGCCTTATATTTGGCCAGCCAGGCCAAATGAGCCAATGGATGCAATAGTGGCATGTCTGTCATGGTGGAAACCAACTGCCCTCTAATTGGACTGGAAGCCTGCTCCAAGGGAGGGAATACATCACTAATACTGAAAATCTACAACAGGGGTAGTCATGAGCCCTAGGGATGTAACGTCTGCTGTTGTCTGGCTAAATGCATATACTATGCTCATCAAACTGCCCAGTGAGCACATCTCTTAATGTTCATACCCTTATATTAATGCTACTCTGACTTTTGGTTAGATAATCTTCCATTTTCATATGTCAGTGACCTTGGGATGACTCAGAAGGCACCATGGTGCTGAGAAGAAATGACAGAGGAGTGCTCAGCACTGCAATATCTTTATCACACCTTCCAAGGCTCAGGGTTCATTGTGGAAGAGTTGATGGGAAGGGTGATAGAGCCACAGAAAGGGTAGGACTCCTTACATTTTACTCTTCTAGACTCATAATGGCCAGGATATCCATGATCCCACAGAACGTGACACTACCTACATAAGTCTGTCATAATAGGAGGACAAGATGATGACATCAAAATAAAGAGAGAATGAGCAGACTGATTGAGAAGGGGAGAGGATATGATAGAGAGTGGAGTTACAAAGAAGAAACTGTGTGTGTGGGGGGGAATTACCATAGGGTATTGCTTAGAATTATGGAAGTTGTCAATAAAAACGAATGAAACATATACAAAATCACCCAAGTGTTGGAGTGGGGACAGCATCTGTGTAAAGATATCAGGAAAGGTACTCATCTCTGAGTCCTTTTAAAGTCTATATTTTTGTTCACCACAGGCAACATGAGTATTTGAAATGGAGACAATAGGCTTTTGTTTTCTTTCCTCTCAGAGGAAGAGGTCTCTAAGGAGAGACAGAGAACTATGAAGACATGATACTCACACTGTGCAGTGCTGGGCGCAATCCGGTGTGTGTAACCTGCGGAGATAATGAAGAAAGACAATGAAAACAGGCTAGGATGAGGGATGGAGGTCTGGGGACGTGGGGACCCTCACACAGCGAAGGTCGTGTGGCTGCTCCTCACCATTGACATAGAGACTGTTCTGGTCCAGGGTGTAGGGGCCCAGCTGAGCGATGCCACGTGTCAGCCTGCTCAGCTCCCAGTATACCCGCTCCCGGTCCAGCTCGGGGCTCGTGGGGTCAGAGCGGTAGGCGCAGACGCTGTCCACCCCTGTAGCTGCTCCGTTCTGCTCTGGCCTGGGAAAGACAGGTAGAGACGTGGGTGATGAATGGATTACCTAGGCAGGGATTCTGCGATGCCTGGAGAGGACAGGAAGGGGCCAGAGGAAAAGAGGTATTTTGGTGCAGATCTGTAAAGCCAGGAGTGGACTCTCTGAGTGCACTGACTTGTGGTCCTGCGCAGACATGGTATGAAAGATTTTCATGTATTTGAAGACTCAAATCTATATTCCCATTTGATGGAAATTAGAGGCTACTCATGAGTCCAATAAAGAATAGTCATGACACAGTGAAAAAAGCAAAGAGGCAACCTACAGAATGGGAAAAAATCTTTGCCAGCTATATATCTGATAGAGGATTAATATCTAGGATATACAAAGAACTCAAAAAGTTAAATAATAAGGAATCAAACAAGCCAATCAAAAAATGGGCTATGGAGCTAAATAGAGAGTTCTCAAAGGAAGAAATACGAATGGCATATAAGCATCTAAAAAAATGTTCTACGTCACTAGTCATCAGGGAAATGCAGATTAAAACTACATTCCATCTCACTCCTGTCAGATTGGCCACCATCATGAAAACAAATGATCATAAATGTTGGCGGGGATGTGGAAAAAAAGGAACCCTTCTACACTGCTGGTGGGAATGCAATCTGGTCCAGCCATTGTGGAAAACAGTGTGGAGGTTCCTAAAACAGCTAGAGATTGATCTACCATATGACCCAGCTATAGCACTCCTAGGCATATATCCAAAGGACTCATCTCATTTCCTTAGAAGTACATGCTCAACCATGTTTATTGCTGCTCAATTTATAATAGCTGGGAAATGGAACCAGCCTAGATGTCCCTGAACAGATGAGTGGATAATGAAGTTGTGGCACATTTATACAATGGAGTTCTACTCAGCGGTAAAGAAAAATGAAGTTATGAAATTTGCAGAAAAATGGATGGACCTGGAAAGTATTATACTAAGTCAGGTAACCCAGGCCCATAAAGCAAGCGCCACATGTTCTCTCTCATATGTGGATCCTAGCTACAGATGACTGGGCTTCTGCGTGAGAATGAAAATACTTAGTAGCAGAGGCCAGTAAGTTGAAAAGGAGACATAAAGGGTGGAGAAAGGAAGGGAGGAGGATACTTAATAGGTTGATATTGTATATATGTAATTACAATGATTGTAATGGGTAGGTAATATGATGGAGAATGGAATTACAAATGGGAAAGTGTGGGGGTGGGGAGGGAGGGAATTACCATGGGATATATTTTATAATCATGGAAAATCTTAATAAAAATTAAAAAAAAAAAGAATAGTCATGAGGCATTCAGGTTTAAAAATCAGAGAAAGAAAATCAGGTATTTTTTGTTTCTTTCTAGGTTAGGTCTCAGTTTAGCTCAGGCTGTTCTGGAATTCCCTTTGTAGTCTAAGAGAGGCCTTGAACTCACAAGTATCCTTTTAGCATTGTCTCCTGAGAGCTGGGATTAAAGTCATGGGGATAGGACTTAAAGCTGAAAGGCAATGCTATTCTAAAATGAGGGAAAAGAAGAGGAAATTCAGAATGGATAGGTAGGGGAAGGTTTCAGATATTGATGGATTGCAGATTGTGGGGGTAGCTGAAGGGAAAGTGGTAGAATCAGGGGTACCTTCATACGGAAGCGAGTGCCTCATGAATTCCCCTGAGCAATGACATCTGGAGGGCAGTTACAATGTTGAACAAATTCCTAAGTCTGGAAAGACTTTAATGTATGTGTTTCTCTTTATTTATATGAGAGCAAAAGAGAGAGAGAGAAAGAGGCAGGAGAGAAAGAGGCAGGAGAGAGAGAGAGAGAGAGAGGGAGAGGAAGAGGGAGAGAATGAGAACGAGAGGCCCTCCGGACACTGCAAACGAATTCCAGATGCATGCGCCCCTTTGTGCATATGGCTAACGTGGGTCCTGGGGAATTAAGCCTAGAACGGGGATCCTGAAGCTTCACAGGCAAGTGCTTAACCACTAAGCCATCTATTCAGCCCTGGAAAGACTTACAGGCTCCCTGGCCTGCTATTGCAAGCACTCACCTGAGCAGGGTCAGGCTGCAGTCGGAATACAGGGGCCCCACACTGGTCTTGTTGAACAAGCGCCTGAGCTGTGGAGGCAGAGGAGGAGGTGAAGGGGAAGGCTGCAGGACTGGGGGTGGGGCAGGCGTGAGGAAGCAGAGCTGGCATCAGTGAGGCGGGCTAAGCTAGGCTGGGTCTCCGGCAGGTACATGGCATGGGGAGGTTGGGCATGGAGACTGGGTGGCATCTCGCTTGGGGACTGTGCGCAGGGAGCGTGGCTCTCACCAGGCCCTTCAGGACTCTCTGAGTGGTGTTGAACTTCAGGGATCCAGGGGGAGCCATGTCATCCTCGTACTTGAGGTTCGTGAGGGTGAAGTTGATGGTGAAGGGCACCAGAAGAGATGCTGGTACTGCAGTGGGGGCGGGAGAAACACATCGCCTGAGCTCACGTTGCTCCGTGAACGTGAACCTGACACGTGCCAGAGTGAATCCTCCAGCACAGGAAAGATCTTCCT
Organism: Jaculus jaculus; assembly: GCF_020740685.1. NCBI lineage: Eukaryota > Metazoa > Chordata > Mammalia > Rodentia > Dipodidae > Jaculus > Jaculus jaculus. The sequence continues at coordinate 10,958,261 of NC_059122.1, read as the reverse complement.
TCAGGCAGGTCGATGCCCTCAGGGATAAGATCATAAACTAACATTCCCTGGGTGGCTCACCCTTAAGGTTGTGTAGGGATCGTCTTTTGGAGTGGGATGGGGTAAGTAAGTCCATATATCCATGTTCCAAAAGATGTCACCTTTTCCTGATCTTTTACTTTTGCTCCAATCATTCTTCTGAGACCTACATGTTTATTGCTTTCCAAACTCTTTGAGGACTAGACAGATGGCTTCGTGGTTAAGGGGCCTGTCTGAAAAGCCTACGGACCATAGCAGAGACACAAATGCATCAAGTGTCATCAGCCATGATGCAAACAGCCACAGCTCAAACTGCTGCTGCTGCACACACCTTTGGGTCACAGTACAAGATCCCTGCCCCCAGAGCCACGCCCTCCAGCAGATTGCTAGAGACCAAGGGAGAAAGCTTAAACTTAATCAAACACCCCTGAGGCTGTGGGGGACATGCATTCACATTCACACTATCACATTCTGAAATGCTGACTCCCAGGATTGGGAATGGTACTGATAGAAACATTAGTAACTTGGGAAAACCCTATGAGACTAACCAAGGTTTATCTCTGGGCTTTCCGTGACTTTCCACCTGCCCCACCCTCCCCTGTGATCCCTAGAATAACTGGAAGCCCCTTGGCAGAGAAGACTGCTCACCAGTGGGACTGGAGAAGGGCGTTGATGTCGTTGAAGAAACAACGTTCACCACAGAAGCTGGGGAGGAAAAGCACACCAGTGTAAGACCCTATTTCTGAAGACTCCATATATACTTGGGCTGCAGTGTCACTGAGAAATCCTGCTGGGGCTGAGCTGAATACCTCCTCCATGGAGGCCCGCTGACAGCTGAAGAAACCTACACTGTATGCAGTTCAATGGGAGAGAGAGAAATCACCAGTGAAGACACTCAGCAGTGGACACTGCAAGCCTTATATTTGGTCAGCCAGGCCAAATGAGCCAATGGATGCAATAGTGGCATGTCTGTCATGGTGGAAACTAACTGCCCTCTAATTGGACTGGAAGCCTGCTCCAAGGGAGGGAACACATCCCTGATACTGAAAATCTACAACAGGGTTAGTCATGAGCCCTAGGGATGTAACGTCTGCTGTTGTCTGGCTAAATGCATATACTATGCTCATCAAACTGCCCAGTGAGCACATCTCTTAATGTTCATACCCTTATATTAATGCTACTCTGACTTTTGGTTAGATAATCTTCCATTTTCATATGTCAGTGACCTTGGGATGACTCAGAAGGCACCATGGTGCTGAGAAGAAATGACAGAGGAGTGCTCAGCACTGCAATATCTTTATCACACCTTCCAAGGCTCAGGGTTCATTGTGGAAGAGTTGATGGGAAGGGTGATAGAGCCACAGAAAGGGTAGGACTCCTTACATTTTACTCTTCTAGACTCATAATGGCCAGGATATCCATGATCCCACAGAACGTGACACTACCTACATAAGTCTGTCATAATAGGAGGACAAGATGATGACATCAAAATAAAGAGAGAATGAGCAGACTGATTGAGAAGGGGAGAGGATATGATAGAGAGTGGAGTTACAAAGAAGAAACTGTGTGTGTGGGGGGGAATTACCATAGGGTATTGCTTAGAATTATGGAAGTTGTCAATAAAAATGGATGAAACATATACAAAATCACCCAAGTGTTGGAGTGGGGACAGCATCTGTGTAAAGATATCAGGAAAGGTACTCATCTCTGGGTCCTTTTAAAGTCTATATTTTTGTTCACCACAGGCAACATGAGTATTTGAAATGGAGAAAATAGGCTTTTCTTTTCTTTCCTCTCAGAGGAAGAGGTCTCTAAGGAGAGACAGAGAACTGTGAAGACATGATACTCACACTGTGCAGTGCTGGGCGCAATCCGGTGTGTGTAACCTGCAGAGATAATGAAGAAAGACAATGAAAACAGGCTAGGATGAGGGATGGAGGTCTGGGGACGTGGGGACCCTCACACAGCGAAGGTCGTGTGGCTGCTCCTCACCATTGACATAGAGACTGTTCTGGTCCAGGGTGTAGGGGCCCAGCTGGGCGATGCCACGTGTCAGCCTGCTCAGCTCCCAGTATACCCGCTCCCGGTCCAGCTCGGGGCTCGTGGGGTCAGAGCGGTAGGCGCAGACACTGTCCACCCCTGTAGCTGCTCCGTTCTGCTCTGGCCTGGGAAAGACAGGTAGAGACGTGGGTGATGAATGGATTACCTAGGCAGGGATTCTGCGATGCCTGGAGAGGACAGGAAGGGGCCAGAGGAAAAGAGGTATTTTGGTGCAGATCTGTAAAGCCAGGAGTGGACTCTCTGAGTGCACTGACTTGTGGTCCTGCGCGGACATGGTATGAAAGATTTTCATGAATTTGAAGACTCAAATCTATATTCGCATGTGATGGAAATGAGAGGCTACTCATGAGTTCAATAAAGAATAGTCATGACACAGTGAAAAAAGCAAAGAGGCAACCTACAGAATGGGAAAAAATCTTTGCCAGCTATATATCTGATAGAGGATTAATATCTAGGATATACAAAGAACTCAAAAAGTTAAATAATAAGGAATCAAACAAGCCAATCAAAAAATGGGCTATGGAGCTAAATAGAGAGTTCTCAAAGGAAGAAATACGAATGGCATATAAGCATCTAAAAAAATGTTCTACGTCACTAGTCATCAGGGAAATGCAGATTAAAACTACACTGAGATTCCATCTCACTCCTGTCAGATTGGCCACCATCATGAAAACAAATGATCATAAATGTTGGCGGGGATGTGGAAAAAAAGGAACCCTTCTACACTGCTGGTGGGAATGCAATCTGGTCCAGCCATTGTGGAAAACAGTGTGGAGGTTCCTAAAACAGCTAGAGATTGATCTACCATATGACCCAGCTATAGCACTCCTAGGCATATATCCAAAGGACTCATCTCATTTCCTTAGAAGTACATGCTCAACCATGTTTATTGCTGCTCAATTTATAATAGCTGGGAAACGGAACCAGCCTAGATGTCCCTGAACAGATGAGTGGATAATGAAGTTGTGGCACATTTATACAATGGAGTTCTACTCAGCGGTAAAGAAAAATGAAGTTATGAAATTTGCAGAAAAATGGATGGACCTGGAAAGTATTATACTAAGTCAGGTAACCCAGGCCCATAAAGCCAAGCGCCACATGTTCTCTCTCATATGTGGATCCTAGCTACAGATGACTGGGCTTCTGCGTGAGAATGAAAATACTTAGTAGCAGAGGCCAGTAAGTTGAAAAGGAGACATAAAGGGTGGAGAAAGGAAGGGAGGAGGATACTTAATAGGTTGATATTGTATATATGTAATTACAATGATTGTAATGGGTAGGTAATATGATGGAGAATGGAATTTCAAATGGGAAAGTGTGGGGGTGGGGAGGGTGGGACTTACCATGGGATATATTTTATAATCATGGAAAATCTTAATAAAAATTAAAAAAAAAAGAATAGTCATGAGGCATTCAGGTTTAAAAATCAGAGAAAGAAAATCAGGTATTTTTTGTTTCTTTCTAGGTTAGGTCTCAGTTTAGCTCAGGCTGTTCTGGAATTCCCTTTGTAGTTTAAGAGAGGCCTTGAACTCACAAGTATCCTTTTAGCATTGTCTCCTGAGAGCTGGGATTAAAGTCATGGGGATAGGACTTAAAGCTGAAAGGCAATGCTATTCTAAAATGAGGGAAAAGAAGAGGAAATTCAGAATGGATAGGTAGGGGATGGTTTCAGATATTGATGGATTGCAGATTGTGGGGGTAGCTGAGGGGAAAGTGGTAGAATCAGGGGTACCTTCATACGGAAGCGAGTGCCTCATGAATTCCCCTGAGCAATGACATCTGGAGGGCAGTTACAATGTTGAACAAATTCCTAAGTCTGGAAAGACTTTAATGTATGTGTTTCTCTTTATTTATATGAGAGCAAAAGACAGAGAGAAAGAGGCAGGAGAGAAAGAGAGAGAGAGAGAGAGAGAGAGGAAGAGGGAGAGAATGAGAACGAGAGGCCCTCCGGACACTGCAAACGAATTCCAGATGCATGCGCCCCTTTGTGCATATGGCTAACGTGGGTCCTGGGGAATGAAGCCTAGAACGGGGATCCTGAAGCTTCACAGGCAAGTGCTTAACCACTAAGCCATCTTTCCAGCCCTGGAAACACCTTCAGGCTCCCTGGCCTGCTATTGCAAGCACTCACCTGAGCAGGGTCAGGCTGCAGTCGGAGTACAGGGGCCCCACACTGGTCTTGTTGAACAAGCGCCTGAGCTGTGGAGGCAGAGGAGGAGGTGAAGGGGAAGGCGGCAGGAGTGGGGGTAGGGCGGGCGTGAGGAAGCAGAGCTGGTATCAGTGAGGCGGGCTAAGCTAGGCTGGGTCTCCGGCAGGTGCATGGCACGGGGAGGTTGGGCATGGAGACTGGGTCGCGTCTCCGGCGGGGACTGTGCGCAGGGAGCGTGGCTCTCACCAGGCCCTTCAGGACTCTCTGAGTCGTGTTGAACTTCAGGGATCCAGGGGAAGCCATGTCGTCCTCGTACTTGAGGTTCGTGAGGGTGAAGTTGATGGTGAAGGGCACCAGAGGAGATGCTGGCACTGCAGAGGGGGCGGGAGAAACACATCGCCTGAGCTCACGTTGCTCCGTGAACATGAACCTGACACGTGCCAGTGTGAATCTTCCAGCACTGGAAAGGTCTTCCTTCAGGCAGGTCGGTGTCCTCAGGGATGAGATCATAAACTAACATTCCCTGGGAGGCTCACACTTAACGTTGTTTAGTGATTGTCTTTTGGAGTGGGATGGCGTAAGTAAGTCCATATATCCTTATTCCAAAAGATGTCACCTTTTCCTAATATTTTATTTTTGCTCTAATCAATGTTCTGAGACCTATATGTTTATTGCTTTCAAAACTTCTTTGAGGGCTAGATAGATGGCTTCGGGGTTAAGGGCCCTGTCTGCAAAGCTTACGGACCATAGCAGAGACACAAATGCATCAAGTGTCACCTGCCATAATGCAAACAGGCAGAGCTCAAACTGCTGCTGCTGCACACACCTTTGGGTCACAGTACAAGATCCTGGCCTCCAGAGCCACGCCCTCCAGCAGGTTGCTAGAGACCAAGGGAGAAAGCTTAACCTTAACTAAACACCCCTGAGGCTGTGGGAGACATGCATTCACATTCAAACTCTCACATTCTGAAATGCTGGTTGCTGGGTTTCAGGATGGTATTGAAAGAAATCTTAGTAACTTGGAAAACCCCTGTGAGATTCACCCAAGCTCATCTCTGGGCTTCTCTGTGAGTTTCCACCTGCCTCACCGTCCTTCCTGTGATAACTAGAAGAACTGGAAGCCCCTTGGCAGAGAAGACCGCTCACCAGTGGGACTGGAGAAGGGTGTTGACGTCATTGAAGAAACAACATTCACCACAGAAACTCGGGAGGAAAAGCACACCAGTGTAAGCCCCTATTGCTGAAGACTCCATATATACTTGGGCTGCAGTGTCACTGAGAAATCCTGCTGAGGCTGAGCTGAAAACCTCCCTCTGCAGACCAGCTGTCAGAAAGGTGGAAGAAGCCACCAGCATGCAGTTCAATGGGAGGGAGAAAAATCACCAGTGGAGATACTCAACAGTGGACATTGCAAGCCTTAAATTTGGCCAGCCAGACCAAATGAGCCAACGGGTGCAATAGTGGCATGTCTGTCATGGCGGAAACCAACCGTTCTCTAATTGGCTTGGAGGCCCGCTTCATGGTGGGAATACATCTCTTATGCTTAAAACTTACACTAGGGGTCACCATGAATCCTAGGCATGTAACATCTCCTTGTGTCCGGCTAAATGTGTACAGTATGCTTACCAAACTGCCCAGTCAGCATATCCCTTAATGTTCATACCTTTATATTAATGCTACTCTTTCTTCTGAATAGAGAAGCTTCTCTTTTAGAAACTTTTTTTTTGTTATTTTTATTAATTTGAGAGCGACAGACAAAGAGGCAGAGAGAGAGAGAGAGAGAGAGAGAGGGAGAGAATGGGCGCGCCAGGGCCTACAGCCACTTCAAACGAGCTCCAGACGCATGCGCCCCCTGTGCATCTGGCTAACGTGGGTCCCGGGGAATCGACCCTTGAACCAGGGTCCTTAGGCTTCACAGGCAAGCGCTTAACCGCTAAGCCATCTCTCCAGCCCAGAAGCTTCTCTTTTAGATGACAGTGACATTGTTATGACACTTAAGGCACATGGTGCTGAGAAGAAGTGACAGAGGAGTGCTCAGCACTGAAACATCTCTATCACACCTTCCAAGGCTCAGGCTCCATTGCGGAAGAGGTGGTCAAAAGAATGTAAGAGCCAAAGGAAGGGTAGGACTCCTTACAACGTGCTCCTCCAGACACAAAATGGTCTGGATATCCATGACCTCACAGTGCCTGACACTACCTACACAAGACCATCATAAGAGGAGGAAAAGATGATGACATCACCATAAAAGAGGGCAAGAAAACTGAGTGAGGGGGGAGGAGATATGATGGATTGTGGAGTTTCAAAGAAGAAAGTGGGTGGGGGGAATTACCCTGAGGTATTGCCTAGAATTATGTCAGTTGTCAATAAGTAAATGAACGAAATATAAACAAAATTACCTAAGTGTTAGAGTGGGGCCATTGCCTATGTTAAGAGATCAGGAAGATACCCATCGCTGGGTCCTTTTAAAATCTAAATTTTTGTTCACCCCAGGCTGGAAGCGACAGGAGTATTTCAAATGGAGAAAATAGGCTTTTGTTTTCATTCCTCTCTTAGGGAAAGGGCTTAAAGGAGTGACAGAAAATTAGGGAGACATGATACTCACACACTGGAGTGGTGGGCGCAATCCTGTGTGTGTAACCTGCAGAGTTAATAAAGAAAGACAATGAAAACAGGCTAGGATGAGGGAATGGAGGGCTGGGGACGTGGGGACCCTCACACTGCGAATGTCGCGTGGCTGCTCCTCACCGTTGACATAGAGACTGGTCTGGTCCAGGGTGTAGGGGCCCAGCTGGGTGATGCCACGCGTCAGCCTGCTCAGCTCCCAGTATACCCGCTCCCGGTCCAGCTCGGGGCTCGTGGGGTCAGAGCGGTAGGCGCAGACGCTGTCCACCCCTGTAGCTGCTCTGTTCTGCTCTGGCCTGGGAAAGACAGGTAGAGACGTGGGTGATGAATGGATTACCTAGGCAGGGATTCTACGATGCCTGGAGAGGACAGGAAGGGTCCAGAGGAAAGGAGGTGTTTTAGTGATCTGAGAGGCTAGGTGTGCACTGACTTGTGGTCCTGCGCAGACATGGAGTCACAGATTTTCATGTATTTGGATACTGAAATCTACATTGTCATGTGATGGGGATCAGAGAGGTTATTCATGAGTCACATGAAGGGCACTGGTTGAGGCACTGAAGGCTAAAATCAGAGATTTATCCTTTTTTTCGGGGGGGAGGATTTTCCAAGTAGTGTATCACTGTAGCTCAAGGTGATCTGGAAGTTTCTCTGTAGTCACTGGGTGGCCTCAAACTCAGAAAGACCCTCTTTCCTTTGCCTCATGCTGTGATTAAAGGCATGCAACACTACAACTCAAGAGAAATCCTGGGGAAAGATTTATATTTATTTTATTTTATTTTATTTATTTATTTTTATTTTTCAATGTAGTTTCTTGCTGTGGTCTTGGTTGAACTGGAATTCACTAAGTATTCTCAGAAGGCCTAGGACTCCTGGCCATCCTTCCCCTGCCTCCAAGGTGCTGAGATTAAAGGCATGTGGCCCCACAACTGGCTTCTGGGGACCCATTTCAAAGCTGAAAGGAAATACTATTTATTCTAAAATGAGGAAAGAGAAGAGGAAATTCAGAATGGATAGGTAAGGGAAGACTTCAGATTGGTGGGTTGTAGATTTTGGGGGTAGCTGAGGGGAAGGGGATATAACAAGATTTGTTGTAGGAGTTTCCCAAATTCCCCTGACCAGTGACATCTGTAGGGCAGTTAGGATGTGGAACAAATTCCTAAGTCTGGAAAGACTTACAGGCTCCCTGGCCTGCTATTGCAAGCACTCACCTGAGCAGGGTCAGGCTGCACTCGGAATACAGGGGCCCCACACTGGTCTTGTTGAACAAGCGCCTGAGCTGTGGAGGCAGAGGAGGAGGTGAAGGGGAAGGCTGCAGGAGTGGGGGTGGGGCAGGCGTGAGGAAGCAGAGCTGGCATCAGTGAGGCGGGCTAAGCTAGGCTTGGTCTCTAGCAGGTGCATGGCACGGGGAGGGTGGGCATGGAGACTGGGTCGCGTCTCGCTTGGGGACTGTGCGCAGGGAGCGTGGCTCTCACCAGGCCCTTCAGGACTCTCTGAGTGGTGTTGAACTTCAGGGATCCAGGGGGAGCCATGTCGTCCTCGTACTTGAGGTTCGTGAGGGTGAAGTTGATGGTGAAGGGCACCAGAGGAGATGCTGGCACTGCAGAGGGGGCGGGAGAAACACATCGCCTGAGCTCACGTTGCTCCATGAACGTGAACCTGACTCGCGCCAGTGTGAATCTTCCAGCACAGGAAAGGTCTTCCTTCAGGCAGGTCGATGCCCTCAGGGATGAGATCATAAACTAACATTCCCTGGGTGGCTCACCCTTAAGGTTGTGTAGGGATCATCTTTTGGAGTGGGATGGGGTAAGTAAGTCCATATATCCATGTTCCAAAAGATGTCACCTTTTCCTGATCTTTTACTTTTGCTCTAATCATTGTTCTGAGACCTACATGTTTATTGCTTTCCAAATTCTTTGAGGACTAGACGGATGGCTTCGTGGTTAAGGGCCCTGTCTGAAAAGCCTACGGACCATAGCAGAGACACAAATGCATCAAGTGTCAACAGCCATGATGCAAACAGCCAGAGCTCAAACTGCTGCTGCTGCACACACCTTTGGGTCACAGTACAAGATCCCTGCCCCCAGAGCCACGCCCTCCAGCAGATTGCTAGAGACCAAGGGAGAAAGCTTAACCTTAACCAAACACCCCTGAGGCTGTGGGGGACATGCATTCACATTCAAACTCTCACATTCTGAAATGCTTGTTGCTGGGTTTCAGGTTGGTATTGAAAGAAATCTTAGTAACTTGGAAAACCCCTGTGAGATTCACCCAAGTTCATCTCTGGGCTTCTCCATGAGTTTCAACCTGCCTCAACCTCCTTCCTGCAATAACTAGAAAAACTGGAAGCCCCTTGCAGAGAAGACTGCTCACCAGTGGGACTGGAGAAGGGCGTTGATGTCGTTGAAGAAACAACGTTCACCACAGAAGCTGGGGAGGAAAAGCACACCAGTGTAAAACCATATTGCTGAAGACTCCGTATATACTTGGGCTGCAGTGTCACTGAGAAATCCTGCTGGGGCTGAGCTGACAACCTCCTTCTGCAGACCAGCTGTCAGAAAGCTGGTAGAAGCCACTTTGCATGCAGTTCAATGGGAGGCAGAAAAGTCACCAGTGGAGATACTCAACAGTGGACATTGCAAGAATTAAATTTGGCAAGCCAGACCAAATGAGCCAATGGGTGCAATAGTGGCACGTCTGTCATGGTGGAAACCAACCATTCTCTAATTGGATTGGATGCCCTCTGCATGGTGGGAATGCATCTCTGATGCTTAAAACCTACACCAATGGTCACCATGAATCCTAGGTGTGTATCATCTCTTTGTGTCTGGCTAAATGTTTATAGCATGATTAGCAAACTGCCCACTCACCATATCCCTTACCATTCATACCCTTATATTAATGCTAGTCTTTCTTCTGGTTAGAGAAGCTTCTCTTTTAGATGACAGTGACATTGTTATGACACTTAATGCACCATGGTGCTGAGAAGAAGTGACAGAGGGGTGCTCAGCACTGAAACATCTCTATCACATCTTCTGAGGCTCAGTATCCATGGCAGAAGAAGTGATCGAAAGAATGCAAGAGGCAAATAAAGGGTTGAACTCCTTACAACATTGTCCTCCACACACAAAATTGCCAGGATATTCATGAACTTATACTGCCTAACACTACCTACATAAGGCCATCATAACAGGAGGAATAAATGATGACATCACAATAAAAGAAAGCAAGAAAACTGAGTGAGGGGGAGGAGATATGATGGATTGTGGAGTTTCAAAGAAGAAAGTGGGGGGAGAGAGGGAATTACCTTGAGGTATTGCCTAGAATTATGGCAGTTGTCAATAAATAAATGAATGAAATATAAACAAAATTACCTAAGTGTTAGAGTGGGGCCATTGCCTATGTTAAGATATCACGAAGGTACCCACCACTGAGTGTTTTAAAAATCTAAATTTTTGTTCACCCCAGGCTGGAAGTGAAAGGAGTGTTTGAAATGGACAAAATAGGCTTTTGTTTTCTTTCCTCTCTTAGGGAAAGGGCTTAAAGGAGTGGCAGAAAATTAGGGAGACATGATACTCACACACTGGAGTGGTGGGCGCAATCCGGTGTGTGTAGCCTGCAGAGTTAATAAAGAAAGACAATGAAAACGGGCTGGGATGAGGGAATGGAGGTCTGGGGACGTGGGGACCCTCACACAGTGAAGGGGTCGTGGCTGCTCCTCACCATTGACATAGAGACTGCTCTGCTCCAGGGTGTAGGGGCCCAGCTGGGTGATGCCACGCGTCAGCCTGCTCAGCTCCCAGTATACCCGCTCCCGGTCCAGCTCGGGGCTCGTGGGGTCAGAGCGGTAGGCGCAGACGCTGTCCACCCCTGTAGCTGCTCCGTTCTGCTCTGGCCTGAGAAAGACAGGTAGACACGTGGTGATCAATGGATTACCTAGGCAGGGATTCTGCGATGCCTGGAGAGGACAGGAAGGGTCCAGAGGAAAGGAGGTGTTTTAGTGATCTGAGAGGCTAGGTGTGCACTGACTTGTGGTCCTACGCAGACATGGAGTCACAGATTTTCATGTATTTGGATACTGAAATCTACATTGTCATGTGATGGGGATCAGAGAGGTTATTCATGAGTCACATGAAGGGCACTGGTTGAGGCACTGAAGGCTAAAATCAGAGATTTATCCTTTTTTTCGGGGAGGGGGAGGATTTTCCAAGTAGTGTATCACTGTAGCTCAAGGTGATCTGGAAGTTTCTCTGTAGTCACTTGGTGGCCTCAAACTCAGAAAGATCCTCTTTCCTTTGCCTCATGCTGTGATTAAAGGCATGCAACACTACAACTCAAGAGAAATCCTGGGGAAAGATTTATATTTATTTTATTTTATTTTATTTGATTTATTTATTTTTATTTTTCAATGTAGTTTCTTGCTGTGGTCTTGGTTGAACTGGAATTCACTAAGTATTCTCAGATGGCCTTGGACTCCTGGCCATCCTTTCCCCTGCCTCCAAGGTGCTTAGATTAAAGGCATGTGGCCCCACAACTGGCTTCTGGGGACCCATTTCAAAGCTGAAAGGAAATACTATTTATTCTAAAATGAGGAAAGAGAAGAGGAAATTCAGAATACATAGGTTAGGGAAGACTTCAGATTGGTGGGTTGTAGATTTTGGGGGTAGCTGAGGGGAAGGGGTTATAACCAGATTTGTTGTAGGAGTTTCCCAAATTCCCCTGACCAGTGACATCTGGAGGGCAGTTAGGATGTGGAACAAATTCCTAAGTCTGGAAAGACTTACAGCCGCCCTGGCCTGCTATTGCAAGCACTCACCTGAGCAGGGTCAGGCTGCAGTCGGAATACAGGGGCCCCACACTGGTCTTGTTGAACAAGCGCCTGAGCTGTGGAGGCAGAGGAGGAGGTGAAGGGGAAGGCGGCAGGAGTGGGGGTGGGGCAGGCGTGAGGAAGCAGAGCTGGCATCAGTGAGGCGGGCTAAGCTAGGCTGGGTCTCCGGCAGGTGCATGGCACGGGGAGGTTGCCCATGGAGACTGGGTCGCGTCTCCCTTGGGGACTGTGCGCAGGGAGCGTGTCTCTCACCAGGCCCTTCAGGACTCTCTGAGTGGTGTTGAACTTCAGGGATCCAGGGGGAGCCATGTCGTCCTCGTACTTCAGGTTCGTGAGGGTGATGTTGATGGTGAAGGGCACCAGAGGAGATGCTGGCACTGCAGAGGGGGCAGGAGAAACACATCGCCTGAGCTCACGTTGCCCCGTGAACGTGAACCTGACACGTGCCAGTGTGAATCCTCCAGCACAGGAAAGATCTTCCTTCAGGCAGGTCGATGCCCTCAGGGATGAGATCATAAACTAACATTCCCTGGGTGGCTCACCCTTAAGGTTGTGTAGGGATCGTCTTTTGGAGTGGGATGGGGTAAGTAAGTCCATATATCCATGTTCCAAAAGATGTCACCTTTTCCTGATCTTTTACTTTTGCTCTAATCATTGTTCTGAGATCTACATGTTTATTGCTTTCAAAACTCTTTGAGGTCTAGACAGATGGCTTCGTGGTTAAGGGCCCTGTCTGCAAAGCCTACGGACCATAGCAGAGACACAAATGCATCAAGTGTCACCTGCCATAATGCAAACAGGCAGAGCTCAAACTGCTGCTGCTGCACACACCTTTGGGTCACAGTACAAGATCCTGGCCTCCAGAGCCACGCCCTCCAGCAGGTTGCTAGAGACCAAGGGAGAAAGCTTAACCTTAACTAAACACCCCTGAGGCTGTGGGAGACATGCATTCACATTCAAACTCTCACATTCTGAAATGCTGGTTGCTGGGTTTCAGGATGTTATTGAAAGAAATCTTAGTAACTTGGAAAACCCCTGTGAGATTCACCCAAGCTCATCTCTGGGCTTCTCTGTGAGTTTCCACCTGCCTCAACCTCCTTCCTGCAATAACTAGAAAAACTGGAAGCCCCTTGCAGAGAAGACTGCTCACCAGTGGGACTGGAGAAGGGCGTTGATGTCGTTGAAGAAACAACGTTCACCACAGAAGCTGGGGAGGAAAAGCACACCAGTGTAAAACCATATTGCTGAAGACTCCGTATATACTTGGGCTGCAGTGTCACTGAGAAATCCTGCTGGGGCTGAGCTGACAACCTCCTTCTGCAGACCAGCTGTCAGAAAGCTGGTAGAAGCCACTTTGCATGCAGATCAATGGGAGGCAGAAAAGTCACCAGTGGAGATACTCAACAGTGGACATTGCAAGAATTAAATTTGGCAAGCCAGACCAAATGAGCCAATGGGTGCAATAGTGGCACGTCTGTCATGGTGGAAACCAACTGCCCTCTAATTGGACTGGATGCCCTCTGTATGGTGGGAATGCATCTCGGATGCCCTAAAACCTACGCCAATGGTCACCATGAATCCTAGGCATGTAACATCTCCTTGTGTCCGGCTAAATGTGTACAGTATGCTTACCAAACTGCCCAGTCAGCATATCCCTTAATGTTCATACCTTTATATTAATGCTACTCTTTCTTCCGAATAGAGAAGCTTCTCTTTTAGAAACTTTTTTTTTGTTGTTATTTTTATTTATTTGAGAGCGACAGACAAAGAGGCAGAGAGAGAGAGAGAGAGAGAGAGAGAATGGGTGCGCCAGGGCCTACAGCCACTTCAAACGAGCTCCAGACGCATGCGCCCCCTGTGCATCTGGCTAAAGTGGGTCTCAGGGAATCGACACTTGAACCAGGGTCCTTAGGCTTCACAGGCAAGCGCTTAACCGCTAAGCCATGTCTCCAGCCCAGAAGCTTCTCTTTTAGATGACAGTGACATTGTTATGACACTTAAGGCACCATGGTGCTGAGAGGAAGTGACAGAGGAGTGCTCAGCACTGAAACATCTCTATCACACCTTCCAAGGCTCAGGCTCCATTGCAGAAGAAGTGATCGAAAAGAATGCAAGAGGCAAAGAAAGGGTTGAACTCCTTACAACATTGCTCCTCCAGACACAAAATTGCCAGGATATTCATGAACTTATACTGCCTAACACTACCTACATAAGGCCATCATAAGAGGAGGAATAAGATGATGACATCACAATAAAAGAAGGCAAGAAAACTGAGTGAGGGGGGAGGAGATATGATGGATTGTGGAGTTTCAAAGAAGAAAGTGGGGGGAGAGAGGGAATTACCCTTGGGGTATTGCCTAGAATTATGTCAGTTGTCAATAAATAAATGAACGAAATATAAACAAAATTACCTAAGTGTTAGAGTGGGGCCATTGCCTATGTTAAGATATCAGGAAGATACCCATCGCTGGGTCCTTTTAAAATCTAAATTTTTGTTCACCCTAGGCTGGAAGCGACAGGAGTATTTGAAATGGAGAAAATAGGCTTTTGTTTTCATTCCTCTCTTAGGGAAAGGGCTTAAAGGAGTGACAGAAAATTAGGATGACATGATACTCACACACTGGAGTGGTGGGTGCAATCCTGTGTGTGTAACCTGCAGAGATAATAAAGGAAGACAGTGAAAACGGGCTAGGATGAGGGAATGGAGGGCTGGGGATGTGGGGACCCTCACACAGCGAAGGTCGCGTGGCTGCTCCTCACCGTTGACATAGAGACTGCTCTGGTCCAGGGTGTAGGGGCCCAGCTGGGCGATGCCACGCGTCAGCCTGCTCAGCTCCCAGTATACCCGCTCCCGGTCCAGCTCGGGGCTCGTGGGGTCAGAGCGGTAGGCGCAGACACTGTCCACCCCTGTAGCTGCTCCGTTCTGCTCTGGCCTGGGAAAGACAGGTAGAGACGTGGGTGATGAATGGATTACATGGTGGGGAGGGTGGAATCTTGGATGCCTGGAGAGGACTGGAAGGGTCTTCAGGAAAGGAGGTGTTTTGGTGCAGAACTGAGAAGCTAGGTGTGCATTGGTTTGTGGCACTGAGCAGACATGGAGTCACAGATTTTCATGTATTTGGAGACTGAAATCTACATTCTCATGTGATGGGGATCAGAGAGGTTATTCATGAGTCACATGAAGGGCACTGGTTGAGGCACTGAAGGCTAAAATCAGAGATTTATCCTTTTTTTCGTGGGGGAGGGGAGTTTCCAAATAGTGTATCACTGTAGCTCAAGGTGATCTGGAAGTTTCTCTGTAGTCACTGGGCGGCCTCAAACTTACAAAGACCCTCTTACCTTTGCCTCCTGCTGTGATTAAAAGCATGCAACACTACAAACTAAGAGAACTCCTGGGGAAAGATTTATCTTTATTTTATTTTATTTTATTTATTTATTTTCATTTTTCAAGGTAGTTTCTTGCTGTAGTCTTGGTTGAGCTGGAATTCACTATGTGTTCTCAGATGGCCTTGGACTCCTGGCCATCCTTTCCCCTGCCTCCAAGGTGCTTAGATTAAAGGCATGTGGCCCCACAACTGGCTTCTGGGGACCCATTTCAAAGCTGAAAGGAAATACTATTTATTCTAAAATGAGGAAAGAGAAGAGGAAATTCAGAATGGATAGGTAAGGGAAGACTTCAGATTGGTGGGTTGTAGATTTTGGGGGTAGCAGAGGGGAAGGTGTTATAACTGGATTTGATGTAGGAGTTTCCCAAATTCCCATGACCAGTGACATCTGGAGGGCAGTTAGGATGTGGAACAAATTCCTAAGTCTGGAAAGACTTACAGGCTCCCTGGCCTGCTATTGCAAGCACTCACCTGAGCAGGGTCAGGCTGCAGTCGGAATACAGGGGCCCCACACTGGTCTTGTTGAACAAGCGCCTGAGCTGTGGAGGCAGAGGAGGAAGTGAAGGGGAAGGCGGCAGGAGTGGGGGTGGGGCGGGCGTGAGGAAGCAGAGCTGGCATCAGTGAGGCGGGCTAAGCTAGGCTGGGTCTCCGGCAGGTGCATGGCACGGGGAGGTTGGGCATGGAGACTGTGTCGCGTCTCGCTTGGGGACTGTGCGCAGGGAGCGTGGCTCTCACCAGGCCCTTCAGGACTCTCTGAGTCGTGTTGAACTTCAGGGATCCAGGGGGGGCCATGTCGTCCTCGTACTTGAGGTTCGTGAGGGTGAAGTTGATGGTGAAGGGCACCAGAGGAGATGCTGGCACTGCAGAGGGGGCGGGAGAAACACATTGCCTGAGCTCACGTTGCTCCGTGAATGTGAACCTGACTCGCGCCAGTGTGAATCTTCCAGCACATGAAAGATTTTCTTTCAGGCAGGTTGGTGCCCTCAGGGATTATATCATAAACTAACATTCCCTGGGAGGCTCAACCTTAAGGGTTTGTCGTGGGATGGGTTAAGTAAGTCCATATAGCTAAATTCTAAATATGTAACCTTTTCTATAATCTTTTTTCTTTTACTCTAATCGTTGTTCTGAGATTTACAGAACAATAATACGATTTAAAAACTCTTGATGGGGAGATGGCTTAGCAGTTAATGCACTTGTCTGCAAAGCCCTATGTGCAGTGCTCAACTGTGCAGATCCCACGTAGGCCAGATGCACACAGTGACGTAAGTGCCCATGTGCTCAGGGCTGCGTAGATGTATGGAGTTTGATTTCAGGTGCTGGAGGCTGTGGTATGCCAATTCTCTCTCTCTATCTCTCTTTCTTCTCTCTCTCTCTCATAAAAATCTCTTTGAGGAAACACATATCCTTTACTTTCACGAATCTGACTATTTTGAAAAATGGTTATTGCTGTCTAGTGATTTATCATGATTCTCATTTTCAGAGGTGAGCCAGTGGTATATGAGAAAATTTGCTCTGGTCCATACACACTGGTAAAAAGCAGAACTGAATATAAATATGACCACACTATTTTATGCATATCACTTGTGTATTATGTGTATGAGATTGAACTTTTGCACTGGATTCTGACTTAAAAAACAATATTTTTATCTACTTATTTGAGAGAGGGAAAGAGAGAAAGAGTGTTTGGGCACACCAGCGCCTCCAGCCTCTGCAGACAGACTGGAGACTGCGCCCCCTTATGCATCTGGCTTACATGGGTCCTGGGGGATCGAACCTTTGGCTTTTCAGGCAAGCACTTTAGCTGCTAAGCCATCTCTCAATCTCCTAGATTCTGATTTAAAATATATATACATTTTATTTTTATTTATTCCAGGTAGGGATAGAGAGAGATAGAGAATGTGTGCACCAGGGCTACAAGCCACTGAAAATGCACTCTACTTTATGCATCTGGCTTTATGTGGGTAGTTGGGAACTGAACTTGGGTTGTTAGGCATTGTGGGTAAGTTCCTCAACTGCCGAGCCATCTTTTCAGCCCAGATTCTGATTTTTAGTGATATTGATAACATTTTCAGGTCTTCTTTTTGTTTATTTTTATTTATTTATTTATTTGAGAGCGAAAGACTGAGAGAGAAAGAGATAGAGACAAAAAGAGAGGGAATGGGCGTCCCAGGGCCTCCAGCCACTGCGAACGAACTCCAGACGCGTGCGCCCCCTTGCGCATCTGGCTAACGTGGGTCCTGGGGAATCGAGCCTCAAACCAGGATCCCTATGCTTCACAGGCGAGTGCTTAACCGCTGAGCCATCTCTCCAGCCCGTGTTATTGACACCATTTTACATGCTGTGTGTCAACGACATTCTCAACATGAACCCTGTGAGCTTGAATGTGTGATGCTGTGTCGTACAAGTGCGCCTTGCAGAAACGCCCTGTGCGGCCAGACCTCTTGTCAAACAAGGCAGATTGTCATTCACTAGTGAATCCCAGTGGTGGACAGACGGATTTTCCTTGCCCTATTTTGAAATATTGCTGGTGATTTTGACAGTCTTGCCAACGAAAAAGTTTTAGATCAGGGTGCGACAAACATAGGATAATTAGACACAGAAATGACCATGAGGTGTGTTTGTTGGGAAAAAAAAAAAAAAATCAAACCTACCTGAATCATCTACTAAAAGTAAGTGTCTGATGAGTGTTTGGCTGTACGTGGGGTACATACATGACCCCCTCAGGGGACAGGGGATATTGAAGAGGATGTCAGAGGTAGAGGGCAGGAGGACATGACAAGGCTATTGCACTCATGAACTCACGGCAGCTGAGGTTACCTGCACGAGGCCTGCGTGTGACAAGGCCAGAGAACACTCTGCTAAGACGCCAGCCCTCTCCCTGAAGAGCTAATGACAATCAGTGGTGGCCGGGGGAGGTGGGGCCATTCTCTTCCCTGGTGTGCCCCTGGTAAGTGGTGGGAAGAAGAATACCGTGGAATTGGGGTGATACGGAAGGGTAATGCTGGGTGCAGGTGACCAAAATGTAATATTTTATGTATGAAAATGTCAATTTGAACCAGCAATTTTTAAAAAGAGAGAGGTGGAAGTCTTTGATTTGGAGTTTTTGACATTTAAATTTTTTTTTTTAATTTTAGAGAGAGAGAGAGAGACATACAGAGAAAAAATTGGAGCACCAGGGCCTCAGCCACTGAGATCGAACTCCAGATGTGTGCGCCACCTAGTGGTCATGTGCGACCTTGTGCTTGCCTCACCTTTGTGTGTCTGCCAAATGTGGGATCTGGAGAGTTGAACATGGGTCCTTAGGCTTCACAGACAAGTATCTTAACTGCTAAGCCATCTCTCCAGCCCTTGAGTGGTTTTTGTTTGTTTGTTTGTTTTTTTGTTTTTTGATGTAGGGTCTCACTCTAGCCCAGGCTGACCTGGAATTCACTCTGTAGTCTCAGGGTGGCCTCAAACTCATGGTGATCCCCCTGCCTCTACCCCCCAAGTGCTGGGATTAAAGGCATGCGCCACTATAGTAGGCCTTTGAGTGGTTTTTATGTTACTGTCAACATTCTGAAGTTATGCATCTTCAATGACATTTTCAAAATAAACACTGTAATCGCATTTATTCAGACAAGGTCTCATGTAGACCAGGCTGCTTTGAAATTCACTCTGTAGACATGGATGATCTTGATCTTTCTTCCATCTCCCATGTATGGGGATCACAACTGTCTGTCACTCTGCCTGATTTATGCCATGTTGCAGATTAAAACCAGAGCTTCTTGCACAATAGACAAAAATCTACCAACTTGGGCTGGAGAGATGGCTTAGCGGTTAAGCGCTTGCCTGTGAAGCCTAAGGACCCCAGTTTGAGGCTCGATTCCCCAGAACCCACACTAACCAGATGCACAAGGGGGCACACGCATCTGGAGTTCGTTTTCAGTGGCTGGAGGCATTGGTGCACGCATTCTCTCTTTCTCTCTCTCCCTCTTTCTCTCTCTGTCGCTCTCAAATAAAAATAAACAAAAATAAAATTTTAAAAAATATACCAACTTAGTTATGTCACTCACCAATCTCTTTAATTTTTAAGATCTGATAATTTAGCATAGCAGTGTAGTTTTTCAGGAATTTCTATGCTACATTCCATACAATATACTACAAAAAGTATACTACAACAACAAAAAAAAAAAAAAGGCAAATTGTCAGCAACTATTCAGTACCAATTGGTGAACCCAGATTTTTCCTCACCATGTTTTGAAATGCTTCTGGTATTTGTGATAGCTATCACAATAAAAAAAAATAAAATAAAACACTGTAGAGGGGATGGAATTAAACATCGAAAATTATCATGAAATACAGAAATGACCCTGCTGTCCAAGAGTTTGAACAAGTCAGACCTCCCTTAAAATTCTGCTGAACGAGTATGACTGTGGTTTGGTAGCTCTCAAGGAAGCTGATGATACACACGTGCATTAGGAGTAACTTCACTGATTCAGACAAGACTAACCAATTGCCTATTCACTTGGCCTGGCAAGAGGAATACTTAAGACAAGCTTTGGGTCCATTGCCTTGTTGATCCACTAATGACCTGGTCATTTTCTGAGATGGCATCTGGCACTTTAGCCATTATACACTAGGCATTCATTCTCAGCCAGCCACCCTGTTGGTGTGCATCCTTCCAAGGATTATGATTAGGAAACTGAGAGCCCACCAGCAAGGTTTAGAAACAGGTTCCAGAGATGCTGGGTGCCTGGGAATGAAAGGTGACTTGGGAAGTCTCCGTGAGATCCATCAAGCGTCAACCTTGGCCTCATCCAGGCTATGTCACGTCCTTTCCTCCTTCCTGTAGAGGTTTTAAGGAACCCCTGGGTGAAGAGAAGAGTCCCTACCTGTTGAACTGGAAAAGGTGGATGGCATCCTTGTAGAAACAAAGGTCCCCGTCGAAGCTGTGAAGAAAAACACCCCGGCGTTTAGCTTGGAGACCTCAGGAAGACATTGAGTCCCTGTGGACCCCAAACTAGCGGTGAGTTGGATGGATGAAATGATAACAGCTTGTTTTTTTTTTTTTTTTTTTTTTTTTTGCTTCATTTCATGCCAAAGATCAGGGAACTATAGGCTTGGTGGAGGTATAGGAAGGTTCCGTGTACTCACTCTTTGGGGTGGTAGACAGGATCTTGTGTGTGTAACCTGAGGAAGAAATGAAAGAAAATGGGGAAGGATGAGGAAATAAAGGCTAGAGAAGGGAATGTCCTGGCTCTGTAGTACAGCAAAGCAGACGAGGTCCTTGGCTCACCGTTGACGTAGAGACTGTTCTGGTCCAGGGTGTATGGACCCAGCCGGGTGATACCTTGGGTGAGCCTATTCAGCTCCCAGTACAGCTGCTCTCTGTCCAACTCACGGCCTGAGGGGTCGAGGAGGTGGGTGCAGACGGTGTCTACCCTAGTAGCTGTACCATCCTTTTCAGGCCTAGGAAAGGTATCGAAGAAGAGATGGTTGTAAATAAAATGCCCAGAAAAAGACCCCGAGATGCCTGGGGCAAGATCAGAAGCAGCCAGAGGAAATGAAAAGTCTGGCAGAGACTTACAAAGCTAGACTTAGATTTTTTAAAAAAATATATATATATTATTTATTTCTTTAAGAGAGAGAGAATGGGAGCTGGGCATGGTGGCGCATGCCTTTAATCCCAGCACTCGGGAGGCAGAGGTAGGAGGATTGCCAAGAGTTCGAGGCCACCCTGAGACTCCATAGTGAATTCCAGGTCAGCCTGAGCCAGAGTGAGACCCTATCTTGAAAAACCAACAAATAAATAAATAAATAAATAAATAAATATATATATATATATATATATATATATATATATATAGAGAGAGAGAGAGAGAGAGAGAGAGAGAGAGAGAGAGAGAAACAGAATAGGCATGCCAGGGCCTCCAGCCACTGCAAATTAACTCCAGATGCATGTGCCCCCTTGTGCATCTGGCTTACTTGGATCCTGGGGAATCAAACCCGGGATCCTTTTGGCTTTGCAGGCAAATGCCTTAACCACTAAGCCATCTCTCCAGCCCCTTAGGGTTTTTTTTTTTTTTTCTTTAGCTCACTATCATCCTGAGAAGTCATGAAGTCAAGGATTTTGTGGATTTCGAGACTAAAATTTATGTCCTCGTTCTATAAGAGTTGGACAACTCATATACGACATGGTTAAGGATTTGGATTAGGGAATTTCAGCAAATGGGAAAGGCATTTTTGTATTAATAGTAATCTTCAGGGCAGAGTTTAAGTGTGAAGACAATGCCCTTCGATTCCGACGGGAGGGAATGGAAGAGAAAATTCAGAATACGGGAGCAGAAGAGCAGCCTCGTCTTGCTGACATACTGCAGAATACGGGGTAATTGGGGAGTACATGGTAGGATTAGGCAACACCTTGGCACCAGTCAGTACTTCCCGATACCACGTGTGAAGTGGGCATGGAGCAGGGCCGTAGGAACGGAGCTGAACTAGTCCCTGGGTCTGAGAACCCGTTAAGGTGCCCGCTCACCGGCTCTTCCGAAGACTCACCTGAGCAGCGTTAGTCTGCAGTCAGAATACAGGCGGCCAACGCTGGTTTCATTGAACAGAACCCTGAGCTGTAGAGAAAGGAGGGGTGAGGAAAGGAGAGCTGAGTGAGCACAGGCAGGCCAGGGGAAGATACATAAGAAAAGATGAGTTGGCTTTGAATATGTGAAGGGCGCCGTGAGGTGGGCACGGTCTTCCCCCAGGAGGGTGATGTGGTACGCGGGTGGGACTTAGAACCGTGGGCGGGGTTGGGTGCAGAGAGCAAGACTCTCACCAGTCTCCGTAGGATTCTTTCGGTGGCATTGAACTTCGGGGACCCAGGCCGAGCCATCTCTCCTTCGTACTCCAAGTTAGTGATGGTGAAGTTGGTGGTGAACGGCACCAGGATGGGGCTTGCCGCTGCAGAGGGGAGAACAGGAAGATCGTCCCTCACTCTGTTGTTTCTCCGTGAAGGTGATCATGTGCCCAAGTGCAAATGTTAGCACTGGGGGGCATCTTTCTCAGGAGACACCCCCCCCCGGGTGAGCTTCCAACAAGAGGTACTGGAGGGCTCAAGCTGGAGAGATAGCTTAGTGGTTAAGGCATTTGCTTGCAAAGCCAAAGGACCCCAGTTTGATTCCCCAGGACCCACATAAGCCAGATGCACAAGGGGGCGCACGCCTTTGGAGTTTGTTTTCAGTGGCTGGAGGCACTGGCATGCCCATTCTCTCTCTCTGCCTCTTTTTTTCTGTCTCTCTCAAATAAACAAAAAATTAAAAAAGATCCAAACAACTAAAAGGTACTGGAGGGCTGGAGAGATGGCTTAGTGGTTAAGGCGCTTGCCTGCAAAGCCTAAGGACCCATGTTCAACTCTCCAGATCCCACGTAACCCAGACGCACACAGGTGAGGGAAGCGCAAGGTGGCGCGTGCCCACTAGGTGGTGTGAGCATCTGGCGTTCGAGTGCATTGGCTGAGACCCTGGTGCGCCAATTCTCTCTCTCTCTCTGTCTAAAATAAAATAAAACAAAACAAAATGAAATGAAATCAAGAGGTACTGGAGCTGGGGAAGTGGCTTGATTGGTAAAGTGCTTGTGTGGCAAGTATGAGGATGGGAATTGAATCCACGGACCGCTGGGTGTAGAGGTGCATGCCTGTAACCCCAGAACTTGAGAGACTGAGAAATGAGGATAGCTGCGGCTTACTCCAGGCCAATGGGAGTCCCTGCCTCAAATAAAGGTGGGTGGCGTTCCTGAGGAAAGGTACCAGAGGTTGTCTTCTGCTCTTCACACATAAGGACACGCATGTTAACGCACACTTGGACACATACAGACACGCGTGCATTCATGCATACACACAAACGCACAAAGCATTTCATACTCCATGCACTGGTCGACGTTCTTGACGTGCATTAATGTTGTTGCTTCGGACGCAGGCAGTCGTATAATGCCAACTTCACAGATTCAACAAGCGAAGGGATGGAAATTGAAACAGCTTGTCGCAACTCACGCAACGCAGGCGTCGCAGAGCCCAGTCTGAATGCAGGGCTCCTTCTGGTAGTGATTATTCACTTCCTATGCACTCAGTATATGCCATCTGCTTTTTAAGATTTTTATTTATTTATTTATTTATCTGAGACAGAGAGGGAGGGAGGGAGAAAGAGAGAGAGAGAATGGGTGCACCAGACCTCCAGCCTCTGCAAACGAACTCCAGACACGTGCGCCCCCTTGTGCATCTGGCTAACGTGGGTCCTGGGGAGTCGAGCCTCGAACCAGGGTCCTTAGGCTTCACAGGCAAGCGCTTAACCGCTAAGCCATCTCTCTAGCCCCCTCTCTGTGATTTTTAAACACTTATTTCTCTCTGTCTCTCTGTGTGTTCTCTTTCTCTCTCTCTCATTCTCTGTGTGTCTCTCTTTTCTCTCTCTCTGCTTGCAAATAAATAAAATTTAGAAAGAAAGAAAGAAAGAAAGAGAGCAGAAGAACAATACAGGAAGAAGCCTGACATCTTTCTCTGGCCTATGCATACATAGGTATCTGTGTACATGTTTACATACGTGCGTGTACCACACAAACATGCACACCACATACTACACCCCACACCAAGAAAATCGAGTTTTCAATGTACACGTAGTTTGTTTCTTGTTATTATTCCCTAAATAATACAACATGCATTCACATTCTATAAGGATTATATGTCTTCTAGAAGTGATTTAAAGCACAACAGAGAATTGAATAAGTTATATGCCATTTTATATAAGAAAGTGAGTAGACTGGACAAGAGTTACATTCCTGGGCTGTAGGCATGGTTTAGCGGTTAAGGCCCTTGCCTGCAAAGCCAAAGGACCTATGTTCGATTCCCCAGGACCCACGTTAGCCAGATGCACAAGGGACGCATGTATCTAGGATTTGTTTGCAGTGGCTGAAGGCCCTGGTGCGCCTATTCTCTCTCTCTCTCCCTCTTTCTCTGTCAAATAAATCAATAAAAATAAAATATTTTCAAAAAAAGAGGGCTGGAGGGATGGGTTAGTGGTGAAGTGCTTGCCTGGGAAGCCTAAGGACCCCAGTTCAAGGCTCAATTTCCCAGGACCCACGTTAGCCAGATGCACAAGGGGGCGCACACGTCTGGAGTTCATTTGCAGTGGCTGGAGGCCCTGGCGCACCCATTCTCTCTCTCCCACTTTCTGTCTCTGTCACTCTCAAGTAAATAAATAAAAATAAAAATCTTAAAAAAAAAAAAAGAATCACATTCCTGACCAAGATCTAGAATGGTTTTCTGGTGCTCAAACAGAATCCACAAGTTGAGTGCATTTGGAGATTGCTTCTTTCACACATGGACTCATTCAATAAATTGGGCTGGAGAGATGGCTTAGCGGTTAAGCGCTTGCCTGTGAAGCCTAAGGACCCCGGTTCGAGGCTCGGTTCCCCAGGTCCCACGTTAGCCAGATGCACAAGGGACGCATGCGTCTGGAGTTCGTTTGCAGAGGCTGGAAGCCCTGGCGTGCCCATTCTCTCTCTCTCCCTCTATCTGTCTTTCTCTCTGTGTCTGTCACTCTCAAATAAATAACTAAATGAATAATTAAAAAAAAAAAAAAAGCAGAAAGTGGGTATTGCCGGGCGCGGTGGTGCACGCCTTTCATCCCAGCACTCGGGAGGCAGAGGTAGGAGGATCGCCGTGAGTTTGAGGCCACCCTGAGACTACATAGTGAATTCCAGGTCAGTCTGAGCTAGAGTGAGACCCTACCTCAAACAAACAAAAGCAAACAAAAAGAAGAAGAAGAAATTGAGTACTAAGCAAGTGACAAGTACAAAAAGACCAAATAAGCCAAAACAGAAGCAAAATTCCATAAAGGAAATAATTATAGGGACACGACAGAGAAAATCCACAGGTCAAATGTAAACCGCATAGAGACCGCTGCTTCAAGGAAGGTGTCTGGAAAGTTCTTTCCGAGAAGATGACACTTAGTCTGGGAAATGCGAAAGGAGCTGGGGCAGTCGGTCTTCAGAGAGAGGCTGCACAGAGGTTGGCGTGCGGGAAGAAGCAACCAGAGTCCGGAGTGGCCCATGCGTAGGGAGGGAAGGAGGGAGCATGGCAGGCGAAGATTAGATAGTGAGCTGAGGACACACCGTGCGGTGTGCAACTTCCAGAAACTCCAGGGAGTAGGTTCTTACCTGTGGAAAAGGGAACGAGGGACGTGGAAAGTTCTGGAGAGAATGTAGAAATCACCGGAGCTGGGGAAAAAGAATGTGCAGAATATGATTGTGCCCCACACATGGTATAAGATGCCAAATGGAATTCAGGTTCTGTTTTGGGGTCACACCCAGCCTTTGCATGCGTGTTATGTGTGTGCTCTGGGGTTCTTAAGGAAGGGCTGTTGTCAATTTCCCTTCTGCAGAATGGGCTCAGGGAGGGAAGGTCCTAGGGATGTTGGGGATAGCTTAGCTTTGAATACTCACTGTTGGTGGTAGGGGTCTGAAATTGATGGATATAGCCTGCAGATGCTGCAGGTGGCAATCGAGAAACTTTCTGACATGCGCAGACAGGCAACGATGGCTACATGTTACTTGGCCCAGGTTATGAGACTTGTTCTCACATGCTAAGGATGTGACATCATCACCATTAATTTTACTAAAAATTATACAGCAGCAAGCGCCTACATTTTGGAGGGCACATACTATGCGCCAGCAATAATGCTCATTTTTTAATGAGTGTGTGCCCAAACTCTAGCCGTGAGGATAATTTAATCCTTTTTGCTTTCTTGGATTCCTTCACAAAAGTTTTATGATGCTAGCTTGGTTTTCACTTTTTTTTTTCTTTGTTTATTTATTTGAGAGCGACAGACACAGAGAGAAAGACAGATAGAGGGAGAGAGAGAGAATGGGCGCGCCAGGGCTTCCAGCCTCTGCAAACGAACTCTAGACGCGTGCGCCCCCTTGTGCATCTGGCTAACGTGGGACCTGGGGAACCGGGCCTCGAACCAGGGTCCTTAGGCTTCACAGGCAAGCGCTTAACCGCTAAGCCATCTCTCCAGCCCTTTTTTTGGCTTTTTGAGGTAGGGTCTCACTCTAGTCTAGGCTGACCTGGAATTCACTATAGAGTCTCAGGGTGGCCTCGAACTCATGGCGATCCTCCTACCTCTGCCTCCCGTGTGGTGGGATTAAAGGTGTGCACCACCACACCTGGCTCTACCTATATATATATATATATGGTATATATATATGGTATTTATCTATTTGAAAGAGAGAGAGATAGAGAGAGAGAATGGGTGTGCCAGAGCCTCCAGCCACTGCAAATGAACTCCAGACTCATGTGTCCCCTTGTGCATCTGGCTTACGTGGGTCCTGGAAAGTCGAACTGGGACCCTTTGGCTCTGCAGGCAAACGCTTTAGCCGCTAGGCCATCCCTCCAGCCCAGTTTTTACTTTTGTTACATGTGTATGGGTGTGTGCATGTGTTATCAGTGCAGGAGTATGTACTTGCTTATGTGCGTGTGTGCATGTGTGTGCATATGTATATGTACATATGAAGGATGGAGGTCTATGTCAGGGGTCTTCCTCAATTACTCTCTGCCCTTTTTTGGGGGGATGGATTCTCTCGCTGGATCTGGAACTCGCCAATTCACCTAGACTAACTGGCCAGCAAGTCCTGGGGTGCCCTCCTGCTCCCGCCCACCCAGCAGCGTGATTATAGGCACATGCCATGGCATCGTGCTTTTGTGTGGGTAATGTGGACGCTAACTCAGGTCCCCATGCTTGCATAGCAAGCACTTTAACTGAGCCATTTCCCCAGTCCCAGTTTGTTTGTGTGTGTGTGTGGGGGGGAGCTGCTGGGGGGTCAGGCATTGATTGAAATATAGCAGATTAAGCTGGGTGTGGTGGTGCGCACCTTTAACCCCAGCACTCGGGAGGCCAAGGTAGGAGGCTCGCTGTGAGTTCGAGGCTACCCTGAGACTATGTAGTGAATCCCAGGACAGCTTGGGCTAGAGAGGGACCCTACCTCGAAAACAAAACAAAAGAAAACCCAAAAAACAAAAAAACTGTGGCAGATTGAGGGGAAATATACATAGAAATAAAAATAGAGACACAGTAGAAAAATGATATGTATGTCTTGGAATATTCAGGAGAAACTGGGGGGAAAGGGATGAGATGGTATACAAAGGGAAAACTTGGAGGTCCGATGGATGCTATAATAAATGGATCAAACTTACAGAAGAGACTTTTTTCAGCCCTAAGGACGAAGCCCAGAGCCTTATGCACACTAGGCACTACCTCTGAGCTGCACTACCAGCTGAAGGAAAAGGAGGTTTTGTTTTATTTTGAAGGGAGGGTCTCACTTTAGTCTCAGGGTGGCCTTGAACTCTTGGCAATCCTCCTACCACTGCCCTCAAGTGCTGGGATTAAAGGCATGCGCCTCCACACCCAGCCTGGAAAAGAAGTTTTCTGTGACTATTTCCCTAGACCAGAGATTTCATTTCTCCTATTCTCTCTGACAAATGAAAATAAAGATTGAACCCAGAAAAAGCCCTGAAATTTATCAAGGTTTTCCCAACATCATCTCACTTAATTATGAGAACAATCTCCTTGTTTTGCTTTGCATACGTATGTATGTGTGATGTGTATACATGTGTCTTCTATGTGTGGGTGCGCATGTGTATGCGTTTGTGTGTGTGCATATAGGTCAGAGGTCAACAACAGGGGTCTTCCTTAATCATTCTGTACCACTTTTTCTTTGAGACAGGGTCTCTCACTAAACCCAGAGCTCACTGACTTGGGTAGACTTGCTGGCCAGCAAGCTGTAGGGGTCCTCCTGTTTCTGCTTCCCCAGCATTGGGAAGACAAGCAGATACCAGCACACCAAGCTTTTATTGTGGGTGCTGTGGATTTGAACTCAGAGCCTCACAGTTGTGTGACAAACACTTTATTGACAAAACTATCTCCCAGTCCTTGATTATAAGCACAATTGTACACCATGTTTTGTTTTGTTTTTTAATTTCTTTTGTTTATTTTTATTTATTTATTTGAGAGTGACAGAGAGAGAAAGAGGCAGATAGAGAGAGAGGGAGAACGGGCATGCCAGAGCCTCCAGCCACTGCAAACGAACTCCAGACGCGTGCGCCCTCTTGTGCATCTGGCTAACGTGGGTCCTGGGGAATCGAGCCTCGAACCGGGGTCCTTAGGCTTCACAAGCAAGTGCTTAACTGCTAAACCATTTCTCCAGCCCCATGTTTTTTTTTTTTAAGCTATTCTGGGACTGGAAGGATTGCTTAGTGGTTAAGGCGTTTGCCTGCAAAGCCAAAGGGCCCAGGTTCAATTCCTCAGGACCCATGTGGTCTCAGGGTAGCCTGGAACTCACGGCAATCCTCCTACCTCTGCCTCCCTAATGCTGGGATTAAAAGTGTGCGCCACCACGCCCGGCTATATTTTATCTTCTTGCAAAGACACACAGAACTGAGGTTTGCAGGACAAGAAAGGACAGGTAGCAGTAGCGTTCTAAGAACAGCAGGTGCAATAGCCCTTAGGATGGAGGAACGGGTATATGAACCATGGAAGAACAGATAGGAGGTTGGATTGGCCAGAGATAAGAGAGCAAGGGACCAAGTGGAAAAGTCCGAGGCCAGGCAACATCATACCCAGCTCATGCAACCAATTCATCGCCTTCTGGATGGGAATTGGTCTCGTGGGATGCAGAGATAGATCTGCCTACCTGTGGAGCCAGGAGTGGGGATCACCGAGGGAGAGAATCCAGGAGGAAATGTGGGATTTGCTGGAACTAGAGGAAAATACAACACGTATAAAGGTGGAGGTTTATAGAAGATAATGGAATCTGTAGCTCTGTTTTGAGACTTCTCTGGTCTGGGGTCAGGGCTGAGAACTTAGAGAATTGAGATACATTACCAGTTATCAAAAGGGGAGGTGCCAGGGACATAGGATTTAAAGGGACTTCAGAGAAAAATTACTTACTGCTTTTGGTGGGGATCAAGAACTGATGGTTATAACCTATAGAGGGACGAGGAGTAAGATGAAAGATTGAGGTTAGGAAAGCAGTGAGATCATATAGCAGGCCTATTTGAATATATGTGTGTTTATATACATGCATGTTGGGGATTTAGTTCAGGACCTTGCAATTGTTAGGGAAGTGCATCACCACTCATCTATAGTCTCAGCCTTTATTCCTTATTTTCAGTATTTGTGTGTGGGGGAGGAATCTTCATAATGTTTGCCAGTGTGATTCCTAGGATTCTATAACTTTAAGTTGAGATAAGGAGGGAGGAAAATAGAGAGAGAGAGAGAGAGAGAGAGAGAGAGAGAGAGAGAGAGAGAGACTAACTTATGTATAAAGGGGAAACTTAGATAAGTACCTTAACCACTCAGCCATCTCTCCAGACCTAAAGGGGAAACTTAGAGATTACTGTACATTTGGAGAATGAGAAGATACGATGATTTGAACAAATGTGGAACAGAACATGTATTTGGTGTTCTTTGAGACATGCCAGTAAAACACAACTGTTTAATTTTGTGATTTAGCCTTCTTGAAGTTCCTCTGTGTAGCTAGGGGTGCTGGTGTGCATCTGTCATCCAGGCACTGTGGAGGTGACAGGATCAAGGATAGCCTTGTCTACATGGCGAATTTAAGGCAAGCCTGGGCTGCATGACATCCTGTCTCAAAATACCCCAACCTTAATTTAATTAATTAAAGTCAATTGGTGTAGAGCAGGTGCAAAGCCTTTTGATTTGTTTTGGGTCATTCTAGTTTCACCTCATTTGAGCTCACAATAATTTTAGGTCTCAGTTGAATAAAAATATATTCCAAGCTAAAGCCTGCAGAGGGCACATGGATTTTCTGGGACCACTGAGTGAATAAAAGACAGAAGGCAAGTGAGACTGTGACTAGCCAAACTCCACTCTTAGGGCATTCAAGTCAGCTCCACTAGACTAGGGAAAGGTGACACTTGTTCCCATTCGTTCTTTCTTTCTCTCTCTTTTCTTCCTTCTTCCCCACTCTCTTCTTTCTTTTTTTTCCCCAAGGTATGGTCTCACTCTAGCCCAGGCTGACCTGGAATTCACTAATCTTAGGATGGCCGTGAACTCACGGCGATCCTCCTACCTCTGCCTCCCAAGTGCTGGGATTAAAGGCGTGCGCCACCACGTCTGGCACCCTTCCTTCTTTTCTTCTTCTTCTTTTTTTTTAGTTGTTTGTTTTGTTTTTGAAAGGGGGCTTTTCAAAATGTTGCTCAGGCTAGTTTTGAACTGATCCTTTTGCCTCGGCTTCTCAACTAGCTGGCCTGAAGGCACACAACATGACACCTAGTTGCGAATTCAGGCTTTAACTTACATGTTTAGAAAGCATCCAAAGTGTTTTTATGTGGACAGAGTTAAGCATTAGTTTATACTTGATATGTCTTTCTATGCTGAGATTTGGGGTTTGTTCCTGGTGGCTTAGTCTGTAGGACACCCTAGAAGTAAGAGATTTGGCTGGGCGTGGTGTTGCATGCCTTTAATCCCAGTACTCGGGAGGCAGAGGCAGGAGGATCACCATGAGTCCGAGGCCACCCTGAGACTACGTAGTGAATTCCAGGTCAGCCTGGGCTAGCGTGAGACCCTACCTTGAAAAAACAAAAAAACAAAACAAAACAAAAAGGTAAGAGACTGGGATTTAGTGAACTTGAAGCTTGACTATCAGCTGCCCCTCTTATTTTTTAATACTGATTAATTAAATTTATTGTAATAGTGTCATAGCATCCTAGACTGGCTTCAAGCTCACTATGTCGCTATAGATGACCTTGGATTCCTGATGTTTCCCTCCCACCTTCCGAATGGGGGGATGACAGTCAGATGCTGCCACATCTAGTTCTGTGTAGTTCTGGAGAAGACACTCTGCCAACTAGCTAAATAGCCATGGACTATTCCATTCCTTAGCTGATTAACCTTTGGAAAATGGATTCCTTATCTAGAAACCTCCCCTCCCACACCCTTCCATTTGTTTCAGTTCTTAAGGAACGGTAATGTCTGTGACATATGTCTCATGGGGTAGCTTGAGTGAGATCAGTGTTACGAAATATGTGTAAAGCTGTTGGTCCTGGGTCAATCAACATTCGCCTTTATGGCAGGCATCACTGTTGGTGTGGTTGCTAAGAGCGTTGTTACCAAGAACTTTATCACTACCAACACTACTAAGACATTTGCAGCCAGTTTCCTGGAGACGCGTGTGGTACCGTTTGGTCTCTGAAGAGTGAATGAAAGACTACACGTTACTAACATTACTATAAAGATGGGGAGATAGATGCGGAGCTGTGAGAAGGCCGTTTTATGATAAGAGGGAAGAAAACTGAACCTTCTAGAAACTCTAGGTTGCCTCAACCGCTATGAGGGAAACTACAGCATATGGAGACACATCTTGGAAGAAAGTGGGGACACCCTCCCTGGCCCCCCGGCCACAGCATGGCTACTCACCATTGACATAAAGACTGTTCCTATCAAGGGTATAGTTGCCCAGCTGGGTGACATTGTGGGTCAGCTGGCTCAGGTCCCAGTACAACTTCCGTCTGTCAAGCTTGGCACCCATGAGATCTGCTTGGTAGGTGCAGATCATGTCCACCTTGGTGCCTGTGTCTTCTTTACCAGCCCTGGGGGAAGGGTGACATGGGGACAGAGGGACATGCAGAGATAACGGAGAGGCGAGTATTCTCAACAGCACAGCTCCCCCCAACCTCCAGCTGTGCCTTGGTTTTCATGACAGAATGAGTCCCTGGGTTGTATCAGCTTGTGTGTGTGTGTGTGTGTGTGTGGTGCATGCATATAGAGTCCAAAGGTTGAAGCCTGGTGTCTTTCTCAATAACATTATTTAATTTTTTTTTTTTTAATTTGAGAGCGACAGACACAGAGAGAAAGACAGATAGAGGGAGAGAGAGAGAGAATGGGCACGCCAGGGCTTCCAGCCTCTGCAAACGAACTCCAGACGCGTGCGCCCCCTTGTGCATCTGGCTAACGTGGGACCTGGGGAACCGAGCCTCGAACCGGGGTCCTTAGGCTTCACAGGCAAGCGCTTAACCGCTAAGCCATCTCTCCAGCCCCTCAATAACATTATTATTGGAGATAGGACCTTGTTCTGAACGGAGAGCACACTGATTTGGCTAGATTAGCTAGCTAGTGAGTCCCGCGGCTTCTCCCGTCTCTGTCTCCCCAGAGCCGGGGTTGCAGGCATGCACCATTATCTGGCTTGTGTACCAGGTCTGAGGATCCAAACTCAGGGCCCTGGGCTGGTGTTGTGTTAACTGAGTCATCTCCACAGCCCTCCTCCTCCTCATTTTGTTTTGAATATTTTTGGCTCATTTGTGGTTACAGGCCCCTAACCTTCTTAAATGTAGCATTCGCCAAGGATAACCCTTAGCTAATCTTCTTAGACCGGCATATGATTTTTCATTTGTTTGTTTGTTTCGAGGTAGGGTCTCACTGTAGCTCAGGCTGACCTGGAATTCACTACGTAGTCTCAGGGTGGTCTCGAACTCACGGTGATCCTCCCACCTCTGCCTCCTGAACACTGGGCTTAAAGGCGAGCGCCACCACCACACCTGGCGAGGTCTGCTTTTCTATACTGCCTCTTGGCAAAGGCCCAAATAGCCATGACTTCCTGGAGTGTGCAAGGCCAAGAAAGTATGGTATGAAGGGTTGCTGTCGGAGCAGTGACCCGAGTCTCACCTGAGGGTCTTCACCGTGCAGTCGGCATTGAGGGGCCCCATGGTGCTGTTGTGAAGCAAGGGCTTGAGCTGGGGGTGAGAGAGAGAGAGACGTGAGCTGGGGGGCTTGAGCTGGGGGTGACAGAGAGAGACGTGAGCTGCGGGGGGGGGTGCTGAGAAGCAGGGTGCGGGGCTGAGCTGAGTGGGCATTGGAGGCTGTTCTTACCAGCTGCTGCAGGGTCCTATCAGTGGCGTTGAACATCGCAGAGCCCACATGCTCCATGTCCTCCAGAAAGTGCATGTCAGTGATGGTGAAGTTGACCGTGAAACGCATTACCAAGGGGACCTCCGCTATAGCAGGAGAATTAAGAGGTCTTCATTAAGGGCAGAGGATAGGAGGTTAAGGCCCCAAGGACACATTTTCATTCTAGTACCCACCTGGGGTGTGGCCTGAAAATGCCTTGTGCGGCAGTCATTCTCCAGGCTACTCCTACTGAGCGAGACCAGCGTAACGGTTTACCTGAGATTGGGCGAGTTTCTGGGATGCAGTATCCCACTTTTAAAAGCAAAATATTTCCCATTTGTATGTATAATTAAAAAAAATATTGGCAAGCCCTTGCTGGTGGGATGGCTTAGCAGTTAAGGCAGTTGGCTTTAAAGCCAAAGGACCCAGGTTTGATTCCCCAGGACCCATGTAAGCTAGAAGCACCAGGTGGCGCATGCGTCTGGAATTTGTTTGCAGAGGCTGGAGGCCCTGGTGTGTCCATTCTCCCTCCCTCTCCTCTCTACCTGCCTATTTCTCTCTTCAATAAATAAAGCAAAATGAAATGAAACAAACATTAGCAAGCCCATGTTGTGTGTGTGTGTGTGTGTATGTAGCATACACGCATGCTTACATGTGTGTGGGTGGACTTGTGTTTGTGGGTGCATGCACCCATGTGTGTGAAGGCAGAGCTTGGCACTGGGTGCCTTTAGTGACTTGCCATTCTTTTCTGTTTATTGGTTTCCCTGTTTGTTCTGAGGCAGGTCTCATTCCAACCTAGGCTGACCTTGAATTCACTCTGTAGTCTCAGGGTGGCCTCGAACTCATGGCAGTCCTCCTTCCTCGGCCTCCCAAGTGCTGGGATTCAAGGTGCGAGCCACCACACCGGCTCAATCTCGTTGCATGAGGCAGAGTCTTTTGCTAAGTGGGGTCCGAAGGTTGGCGGGATGAGCTAGCTCGTCATCACGCTTGGGGGATCCTCCTAGCTCCACTGCCCAGTTACTGCAGTTACGGGGGCATGCTGCTACACACGGGGGCTGGAGACCTGAGCTCAGGTCCTCTGGCCCGTGCAGCCAGCGTCTCACCAGCAGAGCCATCTCCCCGCCCAACATGCCCTACATCTATTTACAACACCATTCACCATAGCCGAGCTATGGAGTCAAGCTGGATACTTATCAGAGGATGAGCGGATAAGGAATATGTTCATATGCACACTAGAATGTTGTGCAGCCGTGAAAATGAAATCTTGTCATTTGCGGCAAGGTATGTACAGCAGGGAGGAGGTGATCTTAAGTGGATTAAGTCAGGCACTTTTCTCTTGTATTTGGATACTTTTAAATTTTTTTTGTTCATTTTTATTTATTTATTTGAGAGTGACAGAGACAGAAAGAGGCAGAGAGAGAGAGAGAGAGAGAGAGAGAGAGAGAGAGAGAGAGAGAGAGAGGGAGGGAGGGAGGGAGAATATGGGCGCGCCAGGGCTTCCAGCTCCTGCAAATGAACTCCAGACGTGTGCGCCACCTTGTGCATCTGGCTCACGTGGGTCCTGGAGAATCGAGCTTCGAACTGGGGTCCTTAGGCTTCACAGGCAAGCACTTAACCACTAAGCCATCTCTCCAGCCCATTTGGATACTTTTAAAATAAAGCCTGATCTAAATGTAGAACAGTGGTTACTAGAGGCTGGAAAAGAAAGGTGGAAGGAGGAAGGAAAGAGGCAAAAGCAGATAGGAGTAATAAGTTCTGGTGTTCTGTAGAACAGTGGGTAACTATTGTTCACAATAACCTCTCTCTCTCTCTCTCTCTCTCTCTCTCTCTATATATATATATATATATATATATATATATAGTAAGTTCTGGTGTTCTGTAGAACAGTGGGTAACTATTGTTCACAATAACCTGCTATATATTGATGAAGTACTAGGAATGCAAAGGCAGAAAACACAATATAATAATAGAGTTGGAAACATTCACTACCGAGGCTTGATCAGTTTGTATTGTGTACTTGTATTGAAACACCACACTGTACCCCACAAATACATATCGTTGTTGTGTGTTAACAAAAGGTTTTTAAATGTTTAA
This sequence comes from Jaculus jaculus, assembly GCF_020740685.1. NCBI lineage: Eukaryota > Metazoa > Chordata > Mammalia > Rodentia > Dipodidae > Jaculus > Jaculus jaculus. Next base: position 10,923,179 of record NC_059122.1, on the reverse strand, counting down.
GGAAATGAAAATGTTAGCCACTCTGACTTGACCATTATATACTTTAAACCTGTATTAAATCATACCCCATAAATTTGTGCAGTTTAAATAATGATGAAATAAATAAAAGTGATGGCTGGAGAGATGGCTTAGTGGCTAAGGTGCTTGCCTGTGAAGTCTGGGGACCCAGGTTTGATTCCCCAGGACCCACATAAGCCAGATGCACAAGGTGGAGCATGCATCTGGAGTTCATTTGCAGTGACTAGAGGACCTGGTACGCCCATTCTGTCTCTCTCTCTCTCTGGATTGCATACTTAAAATGTTTTAAGTGGGGCTGCAGAGATGGATTAGCGGTTAAGGTACTTGCTTATGAAGCCTAAGGACCCAAGTTCAATTTCCTAGAACCCATGTAAGCCAGATGCACAAGGTGGTGCATGTGGCTGGAGTTCATTTGCAGTGGCTGGCGGCCCGGTTGTACCCATGTCTGTCTGTCTCTCAATAAACAAATAAAAGATTTGAAAAATTTAAAAAGATACAAGGTATTTAAAAAAAAGTTTTAAGTGGGAATTTTTATATCACATCTATTTTACCATAATACTAAAAGTTATCCTTACTTGTTCTCAAGGTCACGTTCTCAGAGGCCAACGTAGACACCTGAGGTGTGGTCAGAGAGGCAGAAGGACTTCCAGCCAGTGTGGGGGAGGTGTCTGTGGCGTCAGCCACAGCTGATCTGGAGGCTGTGCTCAGTAAAGGAGTGGTCTCGGCTGTAGTTTTCGGGGCCGAGGTTGGACTTGCTCTCTCTCCGTGAGTCGCTGAAGATGGCGTTGGGGTCCCTGAGAGCGTCATTGCCGTGCTTGCGACAGTCTTGGAGAAACCCGGGAGTCTAACTGAAGTGACAGGTGGTGACGTTTCTTTGTACCGTGCAGTTACAGTGCTGGGCTCAGTGGTTGTATTAAGGGTACTGGGCAGCCCAGGGCCACTGGGGGACACAACTAGAGTACTTTCTGCTGAAGGGCTGGTGGCCCACAAGCCTGTGGTCTCTGATAACCCGGGGGAAAGGGTTACAGTTGGAGTGGTCGTGTGGACCTCTGTCCCAAGATAGGTGGACACTGAGAGCGTGTCTGTAGGAACACTGGATGAAACAGTTGAGCCCAGGTCATAGCTGCCGCTCTCGGTCACTGAGGAGGTTGTCCCCTCTGGTCCACCGAGGGACACAGTCTGAGTTGGATGGTCAGTATTCATCCCCGTCCCGGGCCTGATGGAAAACGAGGTTGTGGTTCCTGAAACATGGAGAAAAACAGCTGAAGTGGGGACTCCGGTGCTTGTCTCTGCATGGGAGTGGGTGTTCAGTAAGGCTGTGACTTCCGCTTCACCGGGAGAAAGAGCTGTAGCTGGAACGGTTGTGCTGGCGAGTGGCTTGGAACTGTGGACCTGGGAGGTCACCATGCCCGGTTCCCAAATCGACCCAGCTGTTGTGGGCACGGCGAGACTGGCTTCTGTGCTTGGACTGATGGCTGCGGAGACCGTGGTGTCTGAATGGCCGTCCGGAAGCTTGCCGGCTGACGTGCCGGTGTCCACAGCATCTGTGACGGAGCGCACTGTTGTAGTCACGGTTGGGAAGGTTGTACTTGTGTCTACGTTAGCACCAGCAATCACTGAGGTTGTCACATACGGCGAGGTGGTTGTTGGGATGGCTGAGCTGGCCTCTAGCCCAGAACCAGTGGTCACTGAGGACATTATATCCGATTCACGGTGGGGCAAGCTGGGGGTCGTTCTGGACACAGGCGTGCCGGTCTCGGTATGAGAGACCCATGGTTCTGTTGTCTCCATCTCACCAGGTAAAGTAGACGGAGTCGGGACCACCGAACTGGCTTCTCTTCCAGGACGCGTGACCTGCGAGCTTGCGCTCTCTGACCCACCTGGGGAAACAGCCAGAGTCGGAGGGGTTTTGTGTGTCTCTGAACCAGTGACTCGTGATGTCATTTCCTCTGTCACACCTGGAGAGACAGCCAGGGTCGAGATGGATGAACTGGCCCCAGCATGAGTAGCCAGTGGGGTTGTGGCCTGTGGTTCAGAAGGGCGGCCAGTCAGGGACGGCTCGGTTGTTCTGGCATCGGTCTCCGATGCCATGGTCTCTGAGGGCGGTGTATCTGCAACACCAGGTGAGGTGGTTCTAGTTGCAACAGCTGAACTGGCTTCTGGCCTGGGAATAGTGGTGGTTGGAACTGCGGTGTCTGATTCCATGTGGGAAAAACTTGCACTTGTCCTGGTAACAGTCAAGCTGGACTCTGTAGGATGAGTAAGTAATAACGCTGTTGTATCCGGTTCCCCAGGCAAAGCAGAGAGAGTTGGGGTGCCTGAGCTGGCGTCTGGCCTCACAGAATGGGTGAGCCATGAGCTTATCGCCTCTGGTTCTTGTGAATGGTCGGTCGGTGCTGGGGAAGCTGTATTGGTGTCTGTCTTGGGACTAGGGAACAGTGGGGTTGCCGTTGCTGATGTGCCAGAGGATGGAGTGGGTGAAGGTGCCTGTGTCCCTGGATGACCAGAAGAAGGAGTCCAAGTTGGAATATTGGGACTGGTCACTGTCCCCGAGGCAGCAGTGACCAATGTGGTCCGCCCCTCTGGTGTGTCAGCTGAAATAGCAGAAGTTGAGGTAGCCAAGCTTGCCTCTGTCCCAGGACTAGTAGCCACTGACTCACTATGAGCAAAGTCTGGGGTTGTGCTATGAACTGTTGGGCCAGTCTTAGAAGCATGAGAGACCTGTGATTCTGTTGTATCTGGACCACCAGGTAAAGTAGACAGAATTGGAACCTCTGAGCTGGCTTCTCTTCCAGAAGGCGTGACCCGCGAGCTTGCGCTCTCTGACCCACCTGGGGAAACAGCCAGAGTCGGAGGGGTTGTGTGTATCTCTGAATGAGTGACTCGTGATGTCATCGCTTCTGTCACACCCGGAGAGATGGCCAGGGTCGAAAGGGACGCACTGGCCTGGGCCCCAGCATGAGTGACCAGTAGAGTTGTGGTCTGTAGTTCAGAATCAGTGACCGACGAGGCTACAATCTCTAGTTCAGATGTAGAAACAGTTGAAGTTGAGAGGCTCATATTGGTCCTTGCCCTGGAAGTACTGAATGGTAAAGTCACCAGATCTGGTCGCCCAGGTGAGAGAATTGTAGTTGGAACAGCAGAACTGGCTTCTCCCCCAGGATTTGTGATTGTTGGGGAGATGGTGTCTGATGTGCTGTGGGGAAAACCTGGGGTTGTCCTCGGAACAACTGGGCTTGTTCGTGTAGAATGAGTGACCACTGGTGTTGAATCTGGCTCGCCAGAGGAGATAGTCATTGTAGGAACAGTTGAGGTAGCTTCTGTCCCACCCTCGGTGGCCCATGAGCCTGTGTGACTCAGTTGAACCGAGGAAACAGTCAATGTTGGAGTACTTGTCTTTGGCTCTGTCCCAGTTCTCACAGCTAGCGACGTGACCATCCCTGATAGATCAAGCAAAACAGTTGGACTTGGAATGGCTGAACTTATCTGTGCTCCAGCATCCGTGATCAATGTGGCTGCGATCTCTGTGCCACCCGCAGAAGGGACTGGCGTTGGTTTTGAAGGAGTGGTGTGTGTCATAGAACTTGTGACCTGTGAGGTTGCTGGTCCTGCCGTACCAGGTGAGGTGGTGGTTGTTGGAATGGATGAGCTGGCTCTTGTCCTGGGACTTGTGTCCAGTGAAGTCACGGTGGTGTCTGAGCCAGTATGGGAGATATCAGAGGCTGTCTCAGGAACAGGTGTTGAGGTCTGTGCAGGCTGCGTGACAAAAGAGACCGTTTTTTCTGGCTCACCAGCGGAAGTGGTCAGAGTTCGATTAACAGCGTTCGCCTCTGTCCTGGAACCAGCTTCCATTGTCACCATCTCTGATACAGGGGCAGAGACAGCCACAGCTGTACTAGAGTAAGTCGCCTGTGTCCTGGGATGGGGGACCCAAGAGACCGTGGTGTCAGGCTCATCCAGGGAATCGGTAAGAGTTGAGGTGACCCTACTTGCGTCTTCTCCACGGCTGGTAGCTGGCGAGGACACAAAATCTGGTACGGTAGAGGTAATAGTTGGGGTTGAAGCTTCTGCCCTGGGATTGGTGGCTGTTGGCAGCGTGGTGCCTGATTCACCATGGGAAACACTGAGGGCTGTATTTGAAATAGCTGGGGCGGTCTCTGCAAGATGGGTGACCCACGGAGCTGCCACGTCGGGCTCCGTGTAGGAAACAGTCACAAGTTGACCATCTGAACTGATCTCTGTCCCAGAACTGGGGACCAGTGAGGCTGTGCTCTTCGGTTCTCTGCTGAAAGCGTATGGGGTTGTCACGGACACAGTGATGCTGGCATCTCCTTCGGATCCAGTTGTCAAAGGCGCCGTTGTCTCTAGAATGTTGAAGAAAGTAGCTGAGGCTGTGGTGGCCATGTCTACCACGGTGGTTGTTTTCCCTGGTGTCTTGGGGACAGTGAGCGTTTCTGACGTGGGAAGAGAGTCACTGGGGGTGGACGTGGTTGAAAAGGTAGTAGCCTCCGTTGCTTTTACTGTCCTTCCCGCAGAGAGCCCTGTGACTTGGGAGAGGGACACACAAGTTGGATAAGATAATTACACTTATGCCTTTTCTACATGAGGAAAGGGAGAGAAATGTTTGTCACATTATGGCTTGCAAACAGAAGCCAGTAGACACAGAATTAAACTCATGAAAGCTATATACAACCCTCTTTAAGATAAAGAAGACAGAATCCGGGCGTGGTGGCACTCCCCTTTAATCTCAGCACTCGGGAGGCAGACGTCAGAGGATCGCCGTGAGTTCGAGGCCACCCTCAGACTACATAGTGAATTCCAGGTCAGCCTGGGCTAGAGTGAGACCCTACCTCGACAAACAAAGCAAACAAACAAACAACAAAGATAAAGAAGTATTTTTATCTTTCTGGGACAGGAAATAAAGCCCCAGGTAAGATGTCTAAATTCCAGGGGTATGCCCAAAGAATGTACCTGTCGGGTGAGCAGATGATGCGGAGGGCAAAGGGCTCTTGGCTGGCCCCTCAGGGCGCCCGTTGGCAGCCGCGTTGGGTATGTTTGTGTGGTGCTCCGCGATGCCATCAGTTTCTGTAGGTGAAGGTGAAAACGGAAAGGTGACTTATCTCTTCCAGAAGGAGGTCGCTATCTAAACGAACCCCTAGACTGACTACACACACTCTTCTTCCCAATCCCATGGGTTTGCACTTGAGGCATGAATGGATTCGCACATCCTTAGATGCATCATTCTACCTCACCTCGTCTGTCTTCCTTGCATGTAGTTATCTGACCGTCATTCTGAATCTTGATCCTCTTACACTGGCTCCTTACTGTCTATCGTTCATTCCATCTTTTGTTCCTTATTTCTCTCCTTTCCGCCCACTTCTTATAGAGTCGTTTTGCCTTTCCTTTACTTCTTCCAGCATTTTCTCTTATTTATTACTGTTTTTCCCTGATGCGTTATAGGAAAGGTGACTGGCAGCCAAAGTCTCTCCAGGTTGCTCTAACTTCCTCTTTCTCTTTCCCTTTCCCTTTCCCTTTTTAAAAAAAAAAAAAAAAAAAAAAAAGATTATTTATTTGCAAGCAGAGAGAGAGAGAGAGAGATAGAGAGAAGAGAGACAGACACAGAGAGAATGGACACACCAGGGCCTCCAGCCACTGCAAATGAACTCCAGACGCATGTGCCCCCTTGTGCATCTGGCTTACATGGGACCTGGGGAATTGAACCTGGGTCCTTAGGCTTCACAGGTAAGTGCCTTAACCACTGTTGCAGTCAGGCTGGTGGAAATCACCCAACCAAGAGCAGCTTGTGGGGAAAAAGAGGTTTATTTTGGCTTACAGGCTTGAGGGGAAGCTCCACGATGGCAGACAAAAATGATGGCATGAGCAGAGGGTGGATATCACCCCCTCTGGCCAACATAAGGTGGACAATAGAGAGAGTGTGCCAAACACTGGCAAGGGGAAACTAGCTATAACAATCATAAGCCCGCTGCCAACAATACACTCTCCCCGCCAGGAGGCTTTAATTTCCAATTACCATCAGCTGGGAACCTACCTTCAGAACACCTAAGTTTAGGGGGGGGGGGACACCTGAATCAAACCACCACAACCACTAAGCCATCTCTCCAGCCCCTCTTTTTCTGAAAGATATGTATGTATCCTAGGTTGGCCTGGAGCTCATGATACACCTGCCTCGACACGTCTAGTGCTGAGATTAGGGGTGTGTACCCCATGCCTGACTCATTCCTTCCTTCTTCATCCACCACTGCCACCTTCCGTTAATGCCTCTATTCTTTCTTTTATTTAGTTGTGTGCCATAAGTTTTTGTTTCTTCAGACTTTTTTTCACCCCGGGATATCTTTTTCTACTGTGCAACCTCCTCTTCTGGCTTAGGAACAGTCCGCTCCTTTCCGGGGAGGGTCATCTCAGTGAGGCGGGGAGCGCTCATGTAAGGGTCAATCTGACCAAGAGCTGTGTCAGTATGACGGTGCATTGTGGGTGCTTTGTTCACCTGGATATGCTCAGTGGCCAGAGAGTCTGCATCTAACCCCTTACGTTCAGCATTACTCTACGCATTCTTAAGCATGTGCAATAGAAATTCAGCACTCCTTTTTTGGGCCACTGACCCTGTGTCCAGCCCCAGTGTTTAGCCTGGGCACACCTACCAACTCCACTATTGTCTCTCCGGAAGGGCACACACTGCTCCTCTAAAGTGACTTCCAGATACTTGGCGGTGGCTTTTTGGATATGCATGCGCTTGATGGCCTGGGGCAGCTTCACAGGTGTTTGTAGAATAAACACAAAGATTTGAAACCCCTCGATTTGCATGATTTTGTGGGGTTTTCTGGGTCAAGAGAGCAGTGAGCCGTTTTCACAGGTCACCTCAGGCTGCTGACTGGGAGAGCTGGTTTCTTGATTAATAAATGCCCATTACTCAAAGCACTGAACCAGAACATGAAAGCAGGCATGACTATACACGCCTGTTAGCCTAGCACTCAAGAGTGAGGCAGGAGAACCGTGAATTTAAGGCCATCCTAGGCTATATCTCAAAAACAAACAAAGAAAAACCAAACGAGAGTGAGATGTGTGTGTGTGTGTGTGTGTGTGTGCGTGCGTGTGTGTGTGTGTGTGTGTGTGTGTGTGTGTGTGACAGAGAGAGAGAGAGAGAGAGGGAAAGAGGGAGACAGAGAGAGAGAGAGAGAGAGGGAGGGAGAGAGAGGGAGAGAGAGGGACAGAGGGAATATCAGATAAGGACCAATAATGCCAGACACTTCTGAGATTACTATGAACTATTTAAATTAGCTAACGGAGGAAACTAATCACCCTCTAGAGGTTGTCTGTTGAAGCAGGGGTGGTATTATTGGAGGACATCTTTGGACTGTATTCACAATAAAGTTTGAGACCAAAATTCAAACCTTTCAGATGAATAGAATCCCTAAGGCCTTCATTTACCTTCCGCTGTCTGTAAGTGTTGCTTTTTCTCCCCATCTCTGGGTCCCTCCCACATCTTTAGGTACTGCATTCCTTTGGTTTTCAGGAACTCATTTTTTTTCCTTGCTTTTGCCTCTGTTTTCACTATAGCAGCATGCTCTGCTCAAAGGCAGAAACTCTTCCTTGAGCCAGGCCAGCTGGCAGAGGTCTAAAATCGCAGCTCCGGGGCGGGGTGGGGGGGCGCTAAAGCAGGCAGATCTCGGGCTCAAAGCCAACAACGAAAGGGCTGGGGACGTAGCTTAGACGGCAAACACTCACTGAACGTGTATGTCTACCCCAGCACCACAGGAAACGAAACAAAACACAGCCTCTACCCGTATCCCCATGGCATTTTAACCAAGTCTAATCACCTATACCTCACTGATATATGCTTGGAGCCTCTCCTCATTGTCAAAACACTTGTCAACTTGGCTCTATTCTGTGATACGTGGTAGAGCTGACCACTTCTCTCCTCTCCTTTGGACGTTGTGATGCCAAAATACTTAGAATTTCCTGATAACTTTTTTTTAAATTTTTTATTTATTTATTTGAGAGCGACAGACACAGAGAGAAAGACAGATAGAGGGAGAGAGAGAGAATGGGCACGCCAGGGCTTCCAGCCTCTGCAAACGAACTCCAGACGCGTGCGCCCCCTTGTGCATCTGGCTAACGTGGGAACTGGGGAACCGAGCCTTGAACCGGGGTCCTTAGGCTTCACAGGCAAGCGCTTAACCGCTAAGCCATCTCTTCAGCCCTCCTGATAACTTTTTGACCACCACTGCTTAGTGATTGTGAGCACACCCTCCTGGTTGCATGCCATTTAAGTCCATTTTTGCTTTTAGAGGTTCTGGGATCAAACCCAAAGCCTCGTGCTACATAGACAGGCGCGCTGCCATTCAGCTATGATCCCAGCTCTTGGACTTTTGAGACAGGGTCTCGCTGTGTGTCTCACGATGGCCTTTAACTCACCATCTTCCTGCTTCTGCCTCATGCACGCCGGGGTTATAGGCACGAATCTCTACCCCTAGACAAACTCTTCAGGAAATTCCTTCCCTTCTGGGTGTCTCAAGCCTATCATTGGCAGAATGAGCTTCTAAGACTTCTGGATTCAGAGGATTAAAAAACAACCTTAAAAAATGGGACTGGAGAGATGGCTTAGTGGTTAAGGTGCTTGCCTGCGAAGCCTAAGGACCCAGGTTGGATTCCCAAGTACCCATGTAAGCCAGATGTTCATGGTGGCACATGCATCTGGAGTTGGTTTGCAGTGGCCAGAGGCCCTGGCATACCCATTATATTTCTTTGTCTTCTCTCTGTCTCCCTCAGCTTGCAAATAAATAAATAAATAAATAAATAAATAAATAAATAAATAAATGTTTTTTAACCTTAAAATATTTCTCGACATAAAATAGTGCTGTATAGGTTATTTGCTATCAATAATCATTAGTATTATTGTCAAAGCATGTATTATTGCACTGTACTTACTCAAGTCCTTGATTATTTATCTGTTTTGCCTATATAGAAAGATCAGAATGAGGGCTGGAGAGATTGCTCAGTGGTTAAGGCACTTGTCAGTAAAGCCAAAAGACTCAGGTTCAATTCCCCAGGACCCACATAAGCCAGATGCACAGGCGGTGCATGTGTCTGGAGCACACTTGCAGTGGCTGAAAGTCCTGTCGTGCCCATTCTCTCTCTCTCTCTGCCTCTTTCCCTCTCTCAAAATAAGTAAATAAATACAACAAAAATATTTAAAAGCGAAATACCAGAATGAAACCCATCAATCTATACAATGGATGTGGTTGAATAATTCTAATCATAATATTTATAATTAAATTTTAGTGCAAGAATGGACTCCTAATTAACTCTTTTTACATCTTTGGAAGGATCTGTTTACTATGGTCCTTCCGTCTATCAATGGGAATATCGGAATTATGTGGCCTTACTTGTCCACTGAGTTGTGTGTGGAAGAACTTGAAAAGCACTTGTCACTCTTCCAAAGTCAGAGCTGGCCGTCATTCTGGTTTCTAAAGGGGGTGACAGAGATGTCTTGACCTGCTGAGTTCTGGGCTGCGTGGTACTGGGCACAGATAAGCGGCCCTGAGGACTGCTGCTCTCTGTCACAAGACTGGTGTCCACTGCCCAAGCCCTATGTGACGAGGACGTAAGGGTGCTGAGGACCGGGCTGGTCGGGAAGACAGGGGCAGTAAAGGCAGAAGGGGGTAACGTAGGAGCTGATGGGGGTAGACGCTCTACCACGGTGGACGTAACAGCGTGTGCAGGGTTTGGCTCTGTCCTTGAGTACAGGGGGCTGGACGTCACCTCTGAGCTGGCTTTGGGGACTCCACTTGTGGGAGACAAAGGCACCTCCTCGGGTGTTGAATTCTGCACAAAGGCAGTAGGCCCTGGAGAGGAACGTGTATTTGCTGGGGGGAGTGAGCTGGTCTCCGGGGACATGCTGGTGTCTGCTAATACAGAAGTGAGATGGGAAGATTGCTCCGTCATAAATCTTGTGGCCTCCAAAGAGACAGGCAATGATGTGGGTACGGTAGTTGCCCAAATGGAGGAAGAGGTCACCTTTGGATGGGTGGCTGTATATGAGTCAGAGGGAACTGGTCCAGATGATCTCAATTTATGTCCAGAACTGGAGGTCTTCATACTAGTGTCTGTAAGAGTGGAGGAAGAGGGAAATGTTCCTGAGGATGTGGTGGATCTGGATGTGTCTGTGTAGGAGATGGTCAGTTTAGAGGGGCTGGCAGCAGTGGACACCGATGGAATTGCAGTGCTGGTGTCTGTGGAGGAGGTGGTCTGTTTAGAGCTGCTGGCAAGAGTGAAAACGGTTAGAATTCCAGTGCTGGTGTCTGTTGAGGAGATGGTCTGTTCAGAGGTGCTGGCATCAGTGGACATGGTTGGAATTCCAGTGCTGGTGACTGTGGAGGAGATGGTCTCTTTAGAGGTGCTGGAACCAGTGAACAAAATTGGAATTACAGTGCTGGTATCTGTGGAGGAGATGGTCTGTTTAGATGTGCTGGAAGCAGTGGACACAGTTTGACTTGCCATGCTGCTGTCTGTGGAAGACATGGTCTGTTTCGAGGTGCTGGCAGCAGTGGACACTGTTGGAATTCCAGTGCTGGTGCCTGTGGAGGAGATGGTCTGTATAGAGGTGCTGGATCCAGTGAACACAATTGGAATTCCAGTGCTCGTATGTGTGGAGGAGATGGTCAGTGTAGAGGTGCTGGCAGCAGTGGACACCCTTGGAATTTCAGTGCTGGTGTCTGTGGAGGAGATGGTCTGTTTAGAGGTGCTGGCAACAGTGGACACCGCTGGACTTTCAGTGCTGGTGACTGTAGAAGAGATGGTCAGCTTAGACGTGCTGGCAGCAGTGGTCACAGTTTGACTTGCCATGCTGGTGTCTGTGGAGAAGATGGTCTGTTTAGAGGTGCTGGCAATAGTGGACACCGTTGAAATTCCAGTGCTGGTGTCTGTGGTGGGGATGGTTTGTTCGGAGGTGCTGGAACCAGTGGACACAGTTGGAATTCCACTGCTAGTGTCTGTGGAGGGGATGGATTGTTCAGAGGTAGTGGAACCAGTGGATACGGTAGGAATTCCATGGCTGGTGTCTGTGGAGGAGATGGTCTGTTTTGAGGTGCTGGTAACAGTTGACACCATTGGAATTCCAGTGCTGCTGTCTGTGGAAGAAATGGTCTGTTTATATGTGCTGGAAACAGTGGTCACAGTTTGACTTTCACTGCTGATTTCTGCAGAGGAGATGGTCTCTTCAGAGGTGCTGACAGCAGTGGACATGGTTGGAATTCCAGTGCTGATGTCTGCAGAAGAGATCGTCTCTTCAGAGGTGCTGGCAGCAGTGGACATTGTTGGAATTCCAGTGCTGATGTCTGCAGAGGAGTTGGTCTCTTCAGAGGTGCTGGCAGTAGTGGACATGGTTGGAATTCCAGTGCTGATGTCTGCAGAAGAGATGGTCTTGTCAGAGGTGCTGGCAGCAGTGGACATTGTTGGAACTCCAGTGCTGGTGACTGTAGAGGAGATGGTCTCTTCAGAGGTGCTGGCAGCAGTGGACATTGTTGGAATTCCAGTGCTGATCTCTGCAGAGGAGATGGTCACTTCAGAGGTGATGGCAGGAGTGGACATTGTTGGAATTCCAGTGCTGATGTCTGCAGAGGAGATGGTCTCATCAGAGGTGTTTGCAGCAGGGGACATGGTTGGAATTCCAGTGTTGATGTCTGCAGAAGAGATGGTCTTGTCAGAGGTGCTGGCAGCTGTGGACATCGTTGGAATTCCAGTGCTGATGTCTGCAGAGAAGATGGTGTCCTCAGAGGTGCTGGCAGCTGTGGACATCGTTGGAATTCCAGTGCTGATGTCTGCAGAGGAGATGGTCTCTTCAGAGGTGCTGGCAGCAGTGGACATATTTGGAATTCCAGTGTTGATGTCTGCAGAAGAGATGGTCTTGTCAGAGGTGCTGGCAGCAGTGGACATTGTTGGCATTCCAGTGCTGATGTCTGCAGAGGAGATGGTGTCCTCAGAGGTGCTGGCAGCTGTGGACATCGTTGGAATTCCAGTGCTGATGTCTGCAGAGGAGATGGTCTCTTCAGAGGTGCTGGCAGCAGTGGACATTTTTGGAATTCCAGTGTTGATGTCTGCAGAAGAGATGGTCTTGTCAGAGGTGCTGGCAGCTGTGGACATCGTTGGAATTCCAGTGCTGATGTCTGCAGAGGAGATGGTCTCTTCAGAGGTGCTGGCAGCAGTGGACATTTTTGGAATTCCAGTGCTGATGACTGTGGAAGAGATGGTCTTTTCAAAGGTGCTGGCAGAAGTGGACATAGTTGGAATACCAGTGACTGTGCCTGAGGATGAGAGAGTCTGTTTAGAGCTGCTGGCACCCGTGGACACCTTTGCAATTCCAGTGCTGATGTGTGCAGAGGAGATGGTCTCTTCAGAGGTGCTGGCAGCAGTGGACATTGTTGGAATTCCAGAGCTGATATCTGCAGAGGATATGGTCTCTTCAGTGGTGCTGGGAGCAGTGGACATTGTTGGAATTCCAGTGCTGATATCTGCAGAGGATATGGTCTCTTCAGAGGTGCTGGGAGCAGTGGACATTGTTGTAATTCCAGTGCTGATATCTGCAGAGGGTAAGGTCTCTTCAGAGGTGCTGGCAGTAGTGGACATTGTTGGAATTCCAGTGCTGATGTGTGCAGAGGAGATGGTCTCTTCAGAGGTGCTGGCAGCAGTGGACATTGTTGTAATTCCAGTGCTGATATATGCAGAGGATAAGGTCTCTTCAGAGGTGCTGGCAGCAGTGGACATTGTTGGAATTCCAGTGCTGATGTCTGCAGAGGAGATGGTCTCTTCAGAGGTGCTGGCAGCAGTGGAAATTGTTGGAATTCCAGTGCTGATATCTGCAGAGGAGATGTTGTCTTCAGAGGTGCTGGCAGCAGTCGACATTGTTGGAATTCCAGTGCGGATGTCTGCAGAGGAGATGGTGTCTTCAGAGGTGCTGGCAGCAGTGGACATTGTTGGAATTCCAGTGCTAATGTCTGCAGAGGAGATTGTCTCTTCAGAGGTGCTGGCAGCTGTGGACTTTGTTGGAATTCCAGTGCTGATGTCTGCAGAGGAGACGGTCTCTTCAGAGGTGCTGGCAGGAGTGGACTCTGTTGGACTTTTAGTGTTGGTGTCAGTGGAGAAGGTGGTCTTTTGAGAGGTGCTCTGACCAGTAAACACAGTTTGAATTCCAGGGTTGGTATCTGTGGAAAAGATGGTCTGTTTAAAGGTGCTGGCAGCCATGGAGACCGTTGGAATTCCAGTGCTGGCGTCTGTGGAGGGGATGGTCTGTTCAGAGGTGCTGGTGCCATTGAACAAATTTGCAAATGCAGTGCTGGTGTCTGTAAAGGTGGTGGTCAGTTTAGAGGTGCTGGCAGCAGTGGACACCGTTGAACTTTCAGTGCTGGTGAGTGTAGAAGACGTGGTCTGTTTAGATGTGCTGGAAGCAGTGGACACAGTTTGACTTGCCATGCTGGTGTCTGTAAAGGAGGTGGTCTGTTTAGAGGTGTTGGAAACAGTGGACAGTATTGGACTTTCAGTGCTCGTGAGTGTAGAGGAGTTGGTCTCTTTAGACGTGCATGAAGCAGTGGACAGTATTGGACTTTCTGTGCTGGTGTCTGTGGAGGAGATGTTCTCTTTAGAGCTGTGGGCAGAGGTAGAGACCATTGGAATTTGAGCGCTGGTGTCTGTATAGGATGTGGTCTGCTTAGAGGTGCTGGCATCAGTGGACACCTTCGGACTTTCAGTGCTGGTGAGTGTAGAGGACATGGTCTGTGTATAGGTGCCGGCAGCAGTGGTCACAGTTTGACTTTCAGTGCTGCTGTCTGTGGAGGAGATGGTCTTTTCAAAGGTGCTGGCAGAAGTGGATGTAGTTGGAATACCAGTGCCTGTGCCTGTGGATGAGAGAGTCTGTTTAGAGCTGATGGCACCCGTGGACACCTTTGCAATTCCAGTGTTGGTGACTGTGGAGGGGATGGTGTCTTTAGAGGTGATGGCAGCAGTGGACATCGTTGGAATTCCAGTGCTGATGTCTACGGAGGAGATGGTCTCTTCAGAGGTGCTGGAAGGAGTGGACATTGTTGGAATTCCAGTGCTGGTGACTGTGGAGGAGATGGTGTCTTCCGAGGTGCTGTCAGCAGTGGACATGGTTGGAATTCCAGTGCTGGTGACTGCAGAGGCGATGGTGTCTTCAGAGGTGCTGGCAGCTGTGGACATTCTTGGAATTCCAGTGCTGATGTCTGCAGAAGCGATGGTGTCTTCAGAGGTGCTGGCAGCAGTGGACATCGTTGGAATTCCAGTGCTGGTGACTGCAGAGGAGATGGTCTCTTCAGAGGGGCTGGCAGGAGTGGACATCGTTGGAATTCCAGTGCTGATGTCTGCAGAGGAGATTGTCTCGTCAGAGGTGCTGACAGGAGTGGACACCTTTGCAATTCCAGTGCTGGTGACTGTGGAGGAGACGTTCTCTTCAGAGGTGCTGGCAGGAGTGGACTCTGTTGGACTTTTAGTAATGGTGTCTGTGGAGGAAGTGGTCTGTTGAGAGGTGCTCTGACCAGTAAACACAGTTTGAGCTCCAGTGCTGGTATCTGTGGAGGAGATGGTCTGTATAAAGGTGCTGGCAGCCATGGAGACCGTTGGAATTCCAGTGCTGGCGTCTGTGGAGGGGATGGTCAGTTCAGAGGTGCTGGCGCCACTGAACAACTTTGCAAATGCAGTGCTGGTGTCTGTAAAGGTGGTGGTCAGTTTAGAGGTGCTGGCAGCAGTGGACATGGGTGGACTTTCAATGCTGGTGAGTGTAGATGACGTGGTCTGTTTAGATGTGCTGGAAGCAGTGGACACAGTTTGACTTGCCATGCTGGTGTCTGTAAAAGAGGTGGTCTGTTTCGAGGTGCTGGCTACAGTGGACATGGTTGGAATTCCAGTGCTGGTATCTGTGGATGACATGGCCTGATTCGAGATGCTGGCTGCAGTGAACACCTTTGGAATTCCTCTGCTGCTGTCTGTGGAGAATATGGTCTGTTGAGATGTGCTGGCAGCAGTGGATTGGGTTGGAATTTCAGTGTTGGTGGCTGTATAGGAGATGGTTTCTTTAGAGGTGCTGAAACCAGTGAACACAATTGGAATTCCAGTGCTGGTATCTGTGGAGGAGATGGTCTGTTCAGAGGTGCTGGGAGCAGTGGAGACCATTGGAATTCGAGTGCTGGTGTCTGTAAAGGAGGTGGTCTGTTTAGAGGTGCTGGCAGCAGTGGACACCGTTGGACTTTCAGTGCTGGCGAGTGTAGATGACGTTGTCTGTTTAGATGTGCTGGAAGCAGTGGACACAGTTTGACTTGCCATGCTGGTGTCTGTAAAGGAGGTGGTCTGTTTAGAGGTGCTGGCAGCAGTGGACACGGTTGGAATTCCAGTGCTGGTGCCTGTGGAGGAGATGCTCTCTTTAGAGCTGATGGCAGCAGTGGAGACCATTGGAATTCCAGTGCTGGTGTCTGTAAAGGAGGTGGTCTGTTTAGAGGTGCTGGCAGCCGTATACATCACTTGACTTCCAGTGCTGGTGGTGTCTGTAAAGGTGGTGGTCTGTTTAGAGGTGCGGGCAACAGTGGACACCATTGGGCTTTCAGTGCTGGTGAGTGTAGAGGAGTTGGTCTGGTTAGATGTGCTGCCAGCAGTGGACAGTACTGGACTTTCAGTGCTGGTGTCTTTGGACAAGGTGCTCTCTTTAGAGCTGTTGGAAGCAGTGGAGACCATTGGGATTCGAGTGCTGATGTCTGAATAGGATGTGGAATGTTTAGAGCTGCTGGCACCAGAAGACACCGCTGGACTTTCAGTGCTGGTGGCTGTGGAGGAGACGGTGTCTTTAGAGGTACTGGCAGGAGTGGACTCCGTTGGACTTTTAGTGTTGGTGTCTGTGGAGGAGGTGGTCTGTTGAGAGGTGCTCTGACCAGTAAACACAGTTTGAGTTCCAGTGCTGAGATCTGTGGAGGAGATGGTCTGTTTAAAGGTGCTGGCAGCCATGGAGACCATTGGAATTCCAGTGCTGGCGTCTGTGAAAGGGATGGTCTGTTCAGAGGTGCTGGCGCCACTGAACAACTTGGCAAATGCAGTGCTGGTGTCTGTAAAGGTGGTGGTCAGTTTAGAGGTGCTGGCAGCAGTGGACACCGTTGGACTTTCAGTGCTGGTGAGTGTAGAGGAGTTGGTCTGTTTAGACGGTCTGCCAGCAGTGGACAGTACTGGACTTTCAGTGCTGGTGCCTGTGGAGGAGATGCTCTCTGTAGAGCTGATGGCAGCAGTGGAGACCATTGGAATTCGAGTGCTGGTGTCTGAATAGGACGTGGTCTGCTTTGAGATGCTGGCAGCAGTGGACACCGCTGGACTTTCAGTGCTGGCGAGTGTAGAGGACATGGTCTGTGTATACGTGCCGGCAGCAGTGGTCACAGTTTGACTTTCAGTGCTGGTGTGTGTGGAGGACATGGTCTTTTCAAAGGTGCTGGCAGAAGTGGACATAGTTGGAATATCAGTGCCTGTGCCTGTGGAGGAGATAGCCTGTTTAGAGCTGCTGGCACCAGTGGACACTATTAAAATTCCAGTGCTGGTGGCTGTGGAGGAGACGGTGTCTTTAGAGGTGCTGGCAGGAGTGGACATTGTTGGAATTCCAGTGCTGATGTCTGTGGATGAGATGTTCTGAATCAAGGTGCTGGCAGCAGTGGACATGTATGGATTTCCAGTGCTGCTGTCTGTGGAAAAGATGATCTCTTTAGAGAGGCTGGCAGCAGTGGACACCGCTGGACTTTCAGTGCTGGTGAGTGTAGAGGACATGGTCTGTGTATACGTGCCGGCAGCTGTGGTCACAGTTTGACTTTCAGTGCTGATGTCTGTGGAGGACATGGTCTTTTCAAAGGTGCTGGCAGAAGTGGACATAGTTGGAATACCAGTGCCTGTGCCTGAGGATGAGAGAGTCTGTTTAGAGCTGCTGGCACCAGTGGACACCTTTGCAATTCCAGTGCTGGTGACTGTGGAGGAGATGGTCTCTTCAGAGGTGCTGGCAGGAATGGACTCTGTTGGACTTTTAGTGTTGGTGTCTGTGGAGGAGGTGGTCTGTTGGGAGGTGCTCTGACCAGTAAACACAGTTTGAATTCCAGGGTAGGTGTCTGTGGAGGAGATGGTCTGTTTAAAGGTGCTTGCAGCCATGGATACGGTTGGATTTCCAGTGCTGGCGTCTGTGGAGGGGATGGTCTGTTCAGAGGTGCTGGTGCCACTGAACAACTTTGCAAATGCAGTGCTGGTGTCTGTAAAGGTGGTGGTCAGTTTAGAGGTGCTGGCAGCAGTGGACACCGTTGGACTTTCAGTGCTGGAGAGTGTAGAAGAGTTGGTCTGGTTAGACGTGCTGCCAGCAGTGGACAGTACTGGACTTTCCGTGCTGCTGTCTGTGGACGAGGTACTCTCTTTAGAGCTGTTGGCAGCAGTGGAGACCATTGGAATTCGAGTGCTGGTGTCTGTAAAGGAGGTGGTCTGTTTAGAAGTTTTGGCAGCAGTGGACACCGTTGGACTTTCAGTGCTGGTGAGTGTAGAGGAGTTTGTCTGTTTAGTCGTGCTGTCAGCAGTGGACAGTACTGGACTTACAGTGCTGGTGCCTGTGGAGGAGATGGTCTGTTCAGAGGTGCTGGCAGCAGTGGAGACCATTGGAATTCGAGTGCTGGTGTCTGAATAGGACGTGGTCTGCTTTGAGATGCTGGCAGCAGTGGACACCGCTGGACTTTCAGTGCTGGTGAGTGTAGAGGACATGGTCTGTGTATAGGTGCCGGCAGCTGTGGTCACAGTTTGACTTTCAGTGCTGATGTCTGTGGAGGAGATGGTCTTTTCAAAGGTGCTGGCAGAAGTGGACATAGTTGGAATACCAGTGCCTGTGCCTGAGGATGAGAGAGTCTGTTTAGAGCTGCTGGCACCAGTGGACACCTTTGCAATTCCAGTGCTGGTGACTGTGGAGGAGATGGTCTCTTCAGAAGTGCTGGCAGGAATGGACTCCATTGGACTTTTAGTGTTGGTGTCTGTGGAGGAGGTGGTCTGTTGAGAGGTGCTCTGACCAGTAAACACAGTTTGAATTCCAGGGTTGGTATCTGTGGAGGAGATGGTCTGTTTAAAGGTACTGGCAGCCATGGAGACCGTTGGAATTCCAGTGCTGGCGTCTGTGGAGGGGATGGTCTGTTCAGAGGTGCTGGCGCCACTGAACAACTTTGCAAATGCAGTGCTGGTGTCTGTAAAGGTGGTGGTCAGTTTAGAGGTGCTGGCAGCAGTGGACACCGTTGGACTTTCAGTGCTGGTGAGTGTAGATGACGTGGTCTGTTTAGATGTACTGGAAGCAGTGGACACAGTTTGACTTGCCATGCTGGTGTCTGTAAAGGAGGTGGTCTGTTTCAAGGTGCTGGCTACAGTGGACATGGTTGGAATTCCAGTGATGGTATCTGTGGATGACATGGCCTGATTCGAGGTGCTGGCTGCAGTGAACACCTTTGGAATTCCTCTGCTGCTGTCTGTGGAGAATATGGTCTGTTGAGAGGTGCTGGCAGCAGTGGATTGGGTTGGAATTCCAGAGTTGGTGGCTGTATAGGAGATGGTTTCTTTAGAGGTGCTGAAACCAGTGAACACAATTGGAATTCCAGTGCTGGTATCTGTGGAGGAGATGGTCTGTTCAGAGGTGCTGGCAGCAGTGTAGACCATTGGAATTCGAGTGCTGGTGTCTGTAAAGGAGGTGGTCTGTTTAGAAGTTTTGGCAGCAGTGGACACCGTTGGACTTTCAGTGCTGGAGAGTGTAGAGGAGTTGGTCTGTTTAGACGTGCTGCCAGCAGTGGACAGTACTGGACTTTCAGTGCTGGTGCCTGTGGAGGAGATGCTCTCTTTAGAGCTGCTGGCAGCAGTGGAGACCATTGGGATTCGAGTGCTGGTGTCTGAATAGGACGTGGTCTGTTTAGAGGTGCTGGCAGCAGTGGACACTGCTGGACTTTCAGTGCTGGTGAGTGCAGAGGACATGGTCTGTGTATACGTGCCGGCAGCAGTGGTCACAGTTTGACTTTCAGTGCTGGTGTCTGTGGAGGACATGGTCTTTTCAAAGGTGCTGGCAGAAGTGGACATAGTTGGAATACCAGTGCCTGTGCCTGTGGAGGAGAGAGTCTGCTTAGAGCTGCTGGCACCAGTGGACACCTTTGCAATTCCAGTGCTGGTGACTGTGGAGGAGGCGGTGTCTTTAGAGGTGCTGGCAGGAATGGACTCTGTTGGACTTTTAGTGTTGGTGTCTGTGGAGGAGGTGGACTGTTGAGAGGTGCTCTGACCAGTAAACATAGTTTGAGTTCCAGTGCTGGTATAAGTTGAGGAGATGGTCTGTTTAAAGGTGCTGGCAGCCATGGAGACCGTTGGAATTCCAGTGCTGGCATCTGTGGAAGGGATGGTCTGTTCAGAGGTACTGGCACCGATTAACAAGTTTGCAAATGCAGTGCTGGTGTCTGTAAAGGTGGTGGTCAGTTTAGAGGTGCTGGCAGCAGTGGACACCGTTGGACTTTCAGTGCTGGAGAGTGTAGAGGAGTTGATCGGTTTAGACGTGCTGCCAGCAGTGGACAGTACTGAACTTTCCGTGCTGCTGTCTGTGGACGAGGTGCTCTCTTTAGAGCTGTTGGCAGCAGTGGAGACCATTGGAATTCGAGTGCTGGTGTCTGAATAGGACGTGGTCTGCTTTGAAGTGCTGGCAGCAGTGGACACCGTTGGACTTTCAGTGCTGGTGAGTGTAGATGACATGGTCTGTTTAGATGTGCTGGAAGCAGTGGACACAGTTTGACTTGCCATGCTGGTGTCTGTAAAGGAGGTGGTCTGTTTCGAGGTGCTGGCTACAGTGGACACAGTTGGAATTCCAGTGCTGGTATCTGTGGATGACATGGCCTGATTCGAGGTGCTGGCTGCAGTGAACACCTTTGGAATTCCTCTGCTGCTGTCTGTGGAGAATATGGTCTGTTGAGAGGTGCTGGCAGCAGTGGATTGGGTTGGAATTCCAGGGTTGGTGGCTGTATAGGAGATGGTTTCTTTAGAGGTGCTGAAACCAGTGAACACAATTGGAATTCCAGTGCTGGTATCTGTGGAGGAGATGGTCTGTTCAGAGGTGCTGGCAGCAGTGGAGACCATTGGAATTCGAGTGCTGGTGTCTGTAAAGGTGGTGGTCAGTTTAGAGGTGCTGGCTGCAGTGGGCACCGTTGGAGGTTCAGTGCTGGTGAGTGTAGATGACGTGGTCTGTTTGGATGTGGTGGAAGCAGTGGACACAGTTTGCCTTGCCATGCTGGTGTCTGTAAAGGAGGTGGTCTGTTTAGAGGTGCTGGCTACAGTGGACACGGTTGGAATTCTAGTCCTGCTGTCTGTGGAGAAGATGGTCTGTTTAGAGCTGCTCGCAGCAGTGGACACGGTTGGAATTCCAGTGCTTGGGTCGGTGGATGTGATGGTCTGATTTGAGGTGCTGGCAAAAGTGGACACGGTTGGAATTCCAGTGCTGCTGTCTGTGGATAACATGGTCTGTTTCGAGGTGCTGGCAACAGTGGACATGGATGGAATTCCAGTGCTGCTGTGTGTGGAGAAGGTGGTCTGTTTAGAGCTGCTGGCAACAGTGGACACGGTTGGAATTCCAGTACTGCTGTCTGTGGAGAAGATGGTCTGTTTAGAAGTACTGGCAGCAGTGGACACATTTGGAATTCCAGTGCTGGTGTCTCTAAAGAAGGTGGTCTGTTTAGAGGTGCTGGCAGCAGTGGACACTGTTGGACTTTCAGTGCTGGTGAGTGTAGAGGAGTTGGTCTGTTTAGACATGCTGCCAGCAGTGGACAGTACTGGACTTTCAGTGCTGGTGTCTGTGGAGGAGATGCTCTCTGTAGAGCTGATGGAAGCAGTGGAGACCATTGGAATTCCAGTGCTGGTGTCTGAATAGGACGTGGTCTGCTTTGAGATGCTGGCAGCAGTGGACACCGCTGGACTTTCAGTGCTGGTGAGTGTAGAGGACATGGTCTGTGTATACGTGCCGGCAGCAGTGGTCACAGTTTGACTTTCAGTGCTGATGTCTGTGGAGGAGATGGTCTTTTCAAAGGTGCTGGCAGAAGTGGACATAGTTGGAATACCAGTGCCTGTGCCTGAGGATGAGAGAGTCTGTTTAGAGCTGCTGGCACCAGTGGACACCTTTGCAATTCCAGTGCTGGTGACTGTGGAGGAGATGGTGTCTTCAGAGGTGCTGGCAGGAATGGACTCTGTTGGACTTTTAGTGTTGGTGTCTGTGGAGGAGGTGGTCTGTTGAGAGGTGCTCTGACCAGTAAACACAGTTTGAGTTCCAGTGCTGGTATCTGTGGAAGAGATGGTCTGTACAAAGGTGCTTGCAGCCATGGAGACCGTTGGAATTCCAGTGCTGGCGTCTGTGGAGGGGATGGTCTGTTCAGAGGTGCTGGCGCCACTGAACAAGTTTGCAAATGCAGTGCTGGTGTCTGTAAAGGTGGTGGTCAGTTTAGAGGTGCTGGCTGCAGTGGACAACGTTGGACTTTCAGTGCTGGTGAGTGTAGATGACATGGTCTGTTTAGATGTGCTGGAAGCAGTGGACACATTTTGACTTGCCATGCTGGTGTCTGTAAAGGAGGTGGTCTGTTTAGAGGTGCTGGCAGCAGTGGACATGGGTGGACTTTCAGTGCTGGTGAGGGTAGAGGAGTTGGTCTTTTTAGGGGTGCTGGCAGCATTGGACATGGATGGATTTCCAGTGCTGCTGTCTATGGAGGAGATGGTCTGTTTAGAGGTGCTGGCAGCAGTTGACACCCTTGGAATTCCAGTACTGTTGTCTGTGGAGGGGATGGTTTGTTCAGACAGGCTGGAACTAGTGGACACGGTTGGAATTCCAGTGCTGGTGTCCGTTAAGGAGTTGGTCTGTTTAGAGGTGCTGGCTGCAGTGGACACAGATGGATTTCCAGTGCTGCTATCTGTGGAGAAGATGGTCTGTTTAGAGGTTTTGGCAGCAATTGACACCGTTGGAATTCCAGTGCTGGTATCTGTGTATGACATGATTTGTTTCGAGGTGCTGGTAACAGTGGACACGGTTGGAATTCCTGTGCTGCTGTCTGTGGAGAATATGGTCTGTTGAGATGTGCTGGCAGCAGTGGATTGGGTTGGAATTCCAGTGTTGGTGGCTGTGTAGGAGATGGTGTCTTTAGAGGTGCTGAAACCAGTGAACACAATTGGAATTCCAGTGCTGGTATCTGTGGAGGAGATGGTCTGTTCAGAGGTGCTGGCAGCAGTGGACATGGTTGGAATTCCAGTGCTGGTGTCTGTAAAGGTGGTGGTCAGTTTAGAGGTGCTGGCAGCAGTGGACACCGTTGGACTTTCAGTGCTGGTGAGGGTAGAGGAACTGGTCTGTTTAGATGTGATGCCAGCAGTGGACAAGTATGAGTTTTCAGTGCTGCTGTCTGTGGACGAGGTGCTCTCTGTAGAGCTGTTGGCAGCAGTGGAGACCATTGGAATTCGAGTGCTGGTGTCTGAATAGGACGTGGTCTGCTTTGAGATGCTGGCAGCAGTGGACACCTTTGGACTTTCAGTGCTGGTGAGTGTAGAGGACATGGTCTGTGTATACGTGCCGGCAGCAGTGGTCACTGTTTGACTTTCAGTGCTGGTGTGTGTGGAGGAGATGATCTTTTCAAAGGTGCTGGCAGAAGTGGACATAGTTGGAATACCAGTGCCTGTGCCTGTGGAGGAGAGAGTCTGTTTAGAGCTGCTGGCACCAGTGGACACCAATGAAATTCCAGTGCTGGTGGCTGTGGAGGAGACGGTGTCTTTAGAGGTGCTGGCAGGAGTGGACATTGTTCGAATTCCAGTGCTGATGTCTGCGGAGGTGATGGTCTCTTTAGAGGTGCTGGCAGCAGTGGACATCTTTGGGCTTTCAGTTCTGGTGAGTGTAGAGGAGGTGGCCTGTTTAGACGTGCTGGCAGCTGTGGACACAGTTTGACTTGCAGTTTTGTTGTCTGTGGAGAAGGTCAGTTTAGATGTGCTGGCAACAGTGGACACCATTGAAATTTCAGTGCTGGTGAGTGTAGATGACGTGGTCTGTTCAGACGTGCTGGAAGCAGTGGACACAGTTTGACTTGCCATGCTGGTGTCTGTGGAGGAGACGGTCTGTTCAGAGGTGCTGGCAGCAGTGGGCACAGCAACAGTGCCGGCGTCTGTGGAGGACATTGTCATTTCAGAGATGCTGGCACCAGTGTTCACTGGAACAGTGCTGGTCTCTGGGGAGGAGATGGACTTCTCAGAGGTGCTGGCCCCGGGGGACACACTGTGCATGGCACTGCTTGTCCCTGTTGTAGAGATGGTTCCTTCAGACTCTGTGGACCTTTCAATCCCAGATGAATGAAAGGCCAGTGACCCCACTGAAGTTCTTTTCATGCCAGGGGAGGCGTGAATGGGTGTTGAAACAGTGGCTCCCATTATGCTGTCAGTTGTGACATCGGGTGACAGTAGTTCAGGTGACACGGAGCTTTCTGTGAGAGAGGGAGGCGCGGACTCCGCACGGGGAGATGCGTGATCCCCAGTGGAGAAAGGTCCCACCACCGAGGCACCACTCGATGCGCTCCCGCGAGTGGTGACTTTGGATGACTTCTCAGCGTGACTGGCTGGACTGAGGTTGTTTGGCATGGAGGTAGAGAGACTGGAGGTAGTTCCACCTGAGACTTTTGTGTCTGTTGGGGGAAGAGTGCTTGGAAGCGTCGTTCTTGCAGAAGAGGTTTCTCCTACAGTGGAGGGCCCAGGAGAAGGGTTAGCACTATATTCTGCGGAGAAGGTGGTGTCCTCTGACGTGCTGGTGACTGTTTCCCGCCTTGATGGGGCTGGGGAAGAACTTGTCTGAGCATCCACACCTGCAGTATCAGATGAAGGCATGGATGTAGAAATGGTATTGCATTCATCGTTTCACAGAGTCATTATTTCAGGCATTGTTTCTGATGGGACTGACTCAAGTGAGATAGTGTGTGGGGGCTACATGTAAGAGACTGCTTCAAATCTCTGATGAGGCTTTTTTATATCAGAGGGAGGGAGGGAGAGAGAAAGAGAGAGGAAGAGAGAGAACTGGTGCGCCAGGGCCTCAGCCACTGAAATCGAACTCCAGTTACCTTACAAAAATGTCTTCAAGCTGTCTGTTTCAGATAGATGAGGAAGTTTTTGAGATCTACTGCACAAAGCCAGGCAGGATGGCTCACACCTGTAATCCTAGCACTCTGGAGGCTGAGGCAGGAGGATGGCTATGAGTTCAGTGACAGTCTGGTCTACAGGGTGAGTTTCAGACTAACTGGGAATAGACAGGAAGGCTTTGTTCCCCCCCCAAAAAAACAAAAGAGAGAGACCCATTGCGCAACATGTGTTATTTCAAACTGGCTAGGAAAGTCATTTTAAATATTCAATGCACTTAAAATGTGCACTGATAGATATGTTACTAAATTCATGATTTATTTTATGCCATTATCTATCTATCTATCTATCTATCTATCTATCTATCTATGCACACACATATAATGTATTCAAAATATACCTGATAAATACATTTCTCCTTACGAATCCATGAGAACTTGATACTAGGACCTCTTATGCAACAGTTGTTTTCTCATTACTGGGACAAAATATGCAACCAGTTTATGGAAGAAAAAGGGGTCATTTGGGCCTATTGTTGCAGAGGGTAGAGTCCATACTTAGTGCTACAGGGACACAGCAACACATCCTCACATCAACAGGGAGAAAGTAGAGAGATCCAGAACAGAGAGACAGGCCAGGCTACAGCCCGGTCCAGCCCACTCCCGATGATACACTTCCCCCGGCGAGGCTCTGCCTCCTCATGGCTTTACGAACCTTCCCAAATAGTCCCACCCAATGGGGATTAAGTATCTGAGCATATGAGTCAGTGGAGGGGACATTTTGCACGCAAACCACTTGGTAGTGGACAGTACAGGTTCATTCCATGCATACGCAAGTTTCCTCCCGAACACTTTCCACTCACTGATGTTGAGTCTAGCGGTAGATTAAGAGACTGACTTGTATACACAATTATGGCTTACCAGTTTAAAAGTATGTTCCCCAGGTGTGGTGGCGCACGCCTTTAATCCCAGCACTCGGAAGGCTGAGGTAGGAGGATCGCCGTGAGTTGGAGGCCACCCTGAGACTACATAGTGAATTCCAGGTCAGCCTGGACTAGAGTGAGACCCTACCTCGAAAAAGGAAAAAGAAAAAACACCAAAAAACTTTGGAGAGGGGCCGGAGAGATGGCTCAATGGTTAAGGCTCTTGCCTGTGAAGCCTAAGCACCCATGTTCAACTCTCCAGATCCCACATAAGCCAGACGCACAAAGGTGAGGCAAGCACAAGGTTGCACATGCCCACTAGGTGGCGCAAACATCTGAAGTTCAATTGCAGCAGCTGAGACTCTGGCATGATTATTCTCTCTCTCTATTTCTAAAAAAATAAAATAAAAAAATTAGGGCTGGAGAGATGGCTTAGCAGTTAAGCACTTGCTGTGAAGCTTAAGGACCCTGGTTGTAAGCTTGATTCCCCAGGACCTACGTTAGCCAGACTCACAAGGGGGCGCACACGTCTGGAGTTCATTTGCAGTGGCTGGAGGCCCTGGTGCGCCCATTCTCTCTCTGTCTCTTTCTTTGCTTCTTTCTCCCTCTGTCTGTCACTCTCAAATAAATAAATAAAAATAAACAAAAAATTTTTAAAAAAACATTAAAATTAAACTTTTGAGGGGCTGGAGAGATGGCTTGCAAAGCCTGATGGCCCAGGTCCAGTTTCCCAGTACCCATGTAAAGCCAGATACACAAAGTGGTACATGCCCGTTCTGCCTGTCTCTTTCCCCTCCTCTCTCTGTCTCTCTTCTGTCTCTGCTTGCAAATAAAATATTCCAAAAAAAAATTGTTTTTGAGAGTTGGGTGTGGTGTCTCACAGGGAGCCTATGAGGCGGGCTGAGGCAGGAGGATCACTGAAAGTTTGAACCTACAGTACATAGATAGTTCGAGGCCAGCCTGAGCTACAGAGTGAGGTGACCTGAAAGATGGCTCAGCCGTTAAAGACGCTTGCTTGCCAAGCCATTGACTTAAGCTGGACGCAAAAGGGGTACAAATATCTGGTGTTCCTCTGCAGTGGCAAAAGGCTCTGGTACCCCACTCCTAATATATGCTGTGGTGGCTGGATTCAGGGGTCCCCCACAAACTTAGGTGTTCTGAACGCTGGGTTCCCAGCTGATGGAGATTTGGGAAATAGCGCCCCCTGGAGGCGGTGTAGTGTTGGGGGCGGGCTTATGGGTGTTACAGCCAGCGTCCCCTGACCAGTGCTTGGCACACTCTCCTGTTGCTATTGTCCACCTTCTGTTGGCCAGGGGGTGATGTCCACCCTCTGCTCATGCCATCATTTTCTCTGCCATTATGGAGCTTCCTCTTGAGCCTGTAAGCCAAAATAAACCTTTTATCCCCCCTACAAGCTGCTCTTGGTCAGGTGATTTCTGCCAGCAATGCAAGCCTGACTGCAACACATGCAAATAATTAATTTTTTAAAAAGCTAAAGATGTCCGAGCCGGGTGTTTGGTGCACACCTTTAATCCCAGCACTCGGGAGGCAGGGGTAGGAGGATCGCCATGAGTTTAGGCCACCCTGAGACTCCATAGTGAATTCCAGGTCAGCCTGAGCTAGAGTGAGATCCTACGTGGAAAAACCAGCAACAACAAAATAATAAAAAATAAACAAATGAATAAAATGTCTCCCACATTAAGTTGTTTGCTGCATGAGCACCTGTGTGGCAGCAAGTTTCCTTGTCATCTTAACGCTGGACAAGCAACTCGAGATCCCCAGGGCGCACCGGCTAGCGCGGAGAGCTAAAGTGGTGAGCTCTGAGTTCAATGAGAGACAATGTCTTGAAAAATATGATGACGAATGGTCAAGAAAGACACCAGATGTGGATGTCTGTCCTTATAGATGTTGATCTCTGGTCTTCACACACATACACACACACACACACACACAAAGTATACACCCCACACACATGCATGCACATGCTTACAAACACACATGTACGCATGCATGCACATCATACACATGCAAAAGAAAAACTAGGGGATGAGGGGAGACTTGAATTTTAGACTCCAGAATTTTCCATTAAATATTTCAGGATCGGGGGGGGGAACTGAAGCCATGGAAACCATAGATAAAGGGGTACTACCACTGTGTATCCCCAAAACTTCCAGGAGAGAAGGTTATCATCAATTTCACTCTCTACCCACAGAAGCCACAAAAATAAGGGGCACTATTACTGCTGTGTGCCCCAAAACTGGACCAGGAGAGAAGGTGTCTTCATCAGGTCCAATCTCTTCCCAGGCAAATGGTGAACAGGCTTAAGAATCTTCCAGAAACTGAAGCTCAAATACTTGCTGTGTGAGTCAAAAGAAGAAGCTTAGCTGCTCTGAGTCACAGTTTCCTCTTCTGTCAAATGGGAGGTAATGATTTACCATTTTTTTAAAGATTTTTAAAATAGTTTTATTTATTTATTTATTTGACAGAGAAAGAGGGTGGGGATAGGCACACCAGGGCCTCCAGCCACTGTAAACAAACTCCAGATGCATGCGCCACCTTGTGCATCTGGCTAACGTGGGTCCTGGGGAATCGAACTAGGGTCCTTTGGCTTTGTATGTAAATGCCTTAACCACTAAGCTATCCC